>NC_055975.1:1381237-1408737 GCF_018492685.1 Alosa sapidissima
CAAATATAGACTCATTGAGCACCGATTAGCCATTGAAACTGGGAGACACAAAAAAACATGGCTCCCAAGTAATGAACGCCTATGCCAGCAGTGCAGAGACAGTGTTGTCGAGACAGAGCTACACTTTCTGACTGAGTGCAAGTCATTTCAGTCAGTTTGTGATCTCTACTTTCCAAAACTTGATGAGAAGCACCCTGAATTTAGTTCTTTAACAAACCTAAATAAACTACCTTACTTGCTAAGAGAGAAAAAGGACAGCTGTCTCATAGCTGCACAATACGTTTTCACATGCCACCAGCTGAGGGACAGTGAGTGATACACACACATCACACACACACACACACACACAAGCACAAGCACACGCACACGCACACACACACACGCGCGTGCAAACGCGCTGATGAACTGACATACAACCACATGCAGGCAGTCTTAATAATGAACCAGTGTAAAACTAAGTACTATTGTTCACAAATCTCAGTGAAGTAGTATGTTTATACAAATGTATATATCAGTTTAAAGTATGTGTATATGTTTTGTCTCTGTAATTGTTGTTATGTCTTACCTTTAACATGTACCAATTGCTTTGGCAATACAAGTTTTCATTTGTCATGCCAATAAAGCAACTTTTGAATTTGAATTTGAATTTGAAAGACAGAATGAGCGAGAAGTTGAAGCTCAAAGAGAGGGAGACTGCAAGAGAGGGAGGGAGAGATAGAGACTGCAAGAGAGGGAGGGAGAGATAGAGACTGCAAGAGAGAGGTAGAAGTATCAAATTCAAGTCTCTAACGCTTGCCTACAAAGTAGTCTCCGGTTCTGCTCCCACCTACTTGAATGCCCTCATACAGACTTACACTACCTCCAGACCGCTGCGCTCCTCTGACGAACGGCGTCTAGCTCTACCACCGGTACGCTCAAGCCAATCCAAACTTTTCTCATCTGTTGTTCCTCGTTGGTGGAACACACTGCCAGTTCCTACAAGGGCAGGGACATCCTTTTCCACGTTCAAAAAACTCCTGAAGACCCAGCTCTTTAGAGAACATCTACTCTCATAGCAACACTTACAACAAGTCTTACTGATCCTAGCACTCACCAGCCGTTTTAAACTGACAAGTAACTGTTAAAATACAGCACTCACCGACGCACTTATTCTTACTGTACTCTAATGTGTTTTTTTTTAAACTGTCCTAAAATTGTGAGAATTGTTCTAAAACTTACTGTTTACCATGTTGTTAGTCGCTTTGGTTAAAAAGCGTCAGCCAAATGTAATGTAATGTAATGTAATGTAATGTAAAGTAAAGAAGATGTGTGGAGGGAAGGATGAGTGGCGTGTGATTCTCAGTGTCTGTGTGGCTCTCCTCCACATGTTCATGATGGCGAAAGCCCATTATTCTAGATGCTGCCTCCTTTTCAGGGCAGTTTTTACATAAGCGCAGGCTGGAGAGAATAAAGAGATGAAGGACGAGGTAAAGATGTGGAGAAGGGGCATGCCAAGGAGACAGCTCTGTTTCTCACAGCATTGTTTAAGACAAGCCGGGAGCCGAAACTCTGGGCTCAAGACGTACAGTACGTGAGACAATAGGGATGACCTGAGAGGAATGCACTGGACTGTAAACGGTGTGTACAGTCTCTGTTTCTGCCTTCCGACTGCTGTGATTCAGAGCTGCCACTTCAGTGTCTGGTCAAAGAGATTGCCCCAGACTGGAAGACACTGGTCTTTCCTCTGTTCATATTCCCAATGTCTACCGAACTCTTGCTAGCTGACTTAACGGGCGGTAACTCTGACCGGTGGGGATGGAGATGTGAAGACATTCACATTAGCCGAGCTGCTGATCTGCTGAATGGCTTCAATCTGCTCGGAGAGCAACAGCTGACCCGTGTTTCCGGAGCTCCGGCCTGATTGGACGCTCAAGAGCACCTGACCTCATATTGCGGCTGAATTTGCGATGGACTGTTCAAGACAATTATGCAACTTAAGTTGTTCAATTGGCAGGAGAGTCACCAATGCCAATGATTTAGCCTATTTTCATCTTATTTTGTGTGTGTGTTTTGTAAATTGTTTTGTGAATTGTTTGTTTTGCTTTTTATTTTAACATTTTATTATTATTTGTCATAACCTAATTATTTAAAATGAGTGTCCTGTGTCACGGGTATGCTGGCGACTACGTGCCTACTGTATGTTGCTCCGTCCGCAATTTTGTCTTGTGTGTCAATGTCTTGTGCGCTATATAAATAAAACTGACTTGACTTGATATGTGTATGTGTGTTTTTGTGTATGTGTATGTGTGTGTGAGAGCGAGAGAGAAATAAAGAGAGAGAGAGAGAGAGAGAGAGAGAGAGAGAGAGAGAGAGAGAGACTGGTGGGACCCAGAAGCCAGGACTCAGGCAGCTGTGTAATAGCAGTCATCTTTGAGCAAAAGGAGCAGTGGACACTGAGGGCCTCCTAAATCATGGTGGGCCTCTCCAGAGCAAGGAGAAGGGACACAGACGGAGAAGGAGATGGAGCCCCGTCTTCACCCGCGGGTACACCACCTACCGTGGCAGCAATGATTTTTTAGCACCACCGCTGCTGCTCCTGCTGCCACTGTGAAGAGACTAACCCCCATGGAGGAGAGCTGTCGCACAGGCCTGACTAATGGACAAGCATGACTCTGAATGAAGAGGCTCTCTGTCAAACACACACACACACACACACTGTATGCACTCAATAACTCACACATACACCTACATGCAATCATAAAAAACAGACACAAGGATAGAGCAAAGATAAAACAGGCAAAGAAAAACAATCTAATTTCTCCTTCCCTAAAGCTGCCATGGCTCAGAGGCCTAAGCTGTGGCGTGCAAACCTCCTGTGAAATCAGGGGCCTTTCTCCCCCAGCAAACAAATGAACACAACGAGCTGTTTATCTGCACCTCATAATAACAACATAAGTCACACTTGAAAAAACTCACTTGTGAATTGTGCGCCACAGATGCCCCCGAAATAGCAGAAGTGATTAAATTCTGTTTCCTCTCACAATGATAACAAGTGCTCAAGAGCGGGAGGAAATCACTCCTTGAGGAATCTCTCTCTCTCTCTCTCTCTCTCTCTCTCTCTCTCTCTCTCTCTCTCTCTCTCTCTCTCTCTCACACACACACACACACAAACTAATTCACACACAGGAAAACACCAATCCACACACACACTTTCATGAACATTTGCACAAATACACACACACACACACACACACACACACGATCCCACATACAAATACACACATGGGCAGATTTATGACAAAAGCATATAGCACCAAAGTCAGTCTGCAAAAAGTGCAAAATATGCCTTATCATATTATGCAGAATTTACTAAGCTTTCACTTCATTGGGTACTAAACAGCACTTGTCCCCACCCTCTACCGTAACTTCTGATGTTCACAACTGAATGATATCATTCAATTCACAGTCATGAAATAAAACAATCCATGGTAATAAGATGCCAACAAACAGCTAAAGAATGCAGGACAGCAACTCCATTCAACTTTTTGTGCATGTAGACTATGACAGACTTAATAGTCTAGCAAGCATAGGGAAGTGGATGATGTGAAAAAGTGAACATATTAAAAACAAACAAAAGTAAAAGTTTCTTTCAACATGGCTCAAAGAACCAGAACTGGTGCTCTGAATACTTGTCCTGTTTCTGAAAGTTTCTCCTTTTGATGCATTCAATCACAGTCCATATTACACTTCTTCTCCATGTTTTTGCATGATGTTCCACTTTTCCCATGACCTTCCTATGTTTAAGTATGAGGAAGAAAAGTGTAACTTGCCTGACACCTCTCCAGTGACCGGCAAAATGCACTTTCATATATGTCAGGTCTGTTCGTACACAATGCCATGCCATGGACAAGGTGCAAATAAAGGACGCTAATGTCTTCAGCTTAGTCTCATACACAAACACACACTCGAATCTGTCTGGGGGGGGGGGGGGGGGGGGGGTACACTGAAGCAGATGTAATTACACAAGTCAGGCTAACTGCCCCAAGCCTGCGACCTGCTGCACGGGGGGAAATATGTCATGGCTTATCAGGCCAGCACAGAACAGTGCCGGCTCGTCTTGGCCCGCCTTGGAAAACCGCCTCTGCTCCGGGCCCACCTCGAATTGCCATGGCCGGGAAAGATGGGGCGGTGGTGAAGGAGCTCGTAGCTTGGTGATGGGTGTATAAATTCTGACTCCAGCATTTTCTTTCTTTTTTTTTTTTTTTTTGGGGGGGGCGGGGTTGTAATTCTCTCTGGTTTCCTGTCAGATGGAAGGGAGGTGATATAAGACACACAGGCTGTCAGGAGAGGGTGCGGCTCCACGCTGTAAACCTGGCATAGATATGAGGGCCCCGCAGCAAGCAGGGCTCCCTGAGCAATGCAGCAGCCGTGTCAGCCCTCCTCCATACACACACACACACACACACACACACACACACACTCATACACTCTCTCTCACACACACACATACACACACACACACACACACACAGAGAGAGATAGACAGGTAAGCACACGCGGCTACACACACAAAACCCTGATAAATCTCCCTCATCTAAATTTGGTCTGAGCAGGCATACAAAGAAAATATGTCACAAACAAGTATTACATTGAATTTAGTTCAAACATACACTGGAAAAAGACAGACTATTTACATCCCAGTAAAATGGCAGCAATGTGTTCATCTGGGACGCATGGGAAAAGTTGAGTAGACCTTTCTAGTTCTAGTATCATTCTCAGTGGGCAGAACTCTATGACTCTTCACTTCTCATCGGCTCACACTGACATAGAGACTCACTAACATGAAGTTAGGTACTGAAATGCTGGTAGGTTGGCTGTGTCTCCATTCCTGCATGTCGAGCTTGCATTAGTGGAGAAACATCATCAGAAATGAGACCTAATGAGACCCATGAGAAGAGAGGACAGCAGAGAGCTAGGAGAGGGAAGAGAGGACAGGAGAGAAGTGGAGAGGGAGAAGAGGGAGAGGCAGAGACAAGAAGGAGGGAGGAGAAACATCATGTAGAGGAAAGACAGGGAGAAGAGAGGGAAAGACAGCAGAGAAGCAGTGGAGGAAAAGCGTAAAGTATGAGAGAGGAGGAGACTGAGAGAGGAGAAGAGAGGCACTGATGTGGCAGACGCAAGCCAGGATTTGACAGGTATTGTCAGTCGACTCAGCGAGAGGCTGCCGGATAAAGATGAGTTTGTCTTTGACAGTTTTATTGAAGAAGCTGCAGGCAAAACCAGCACGAGAGCACACACAAGCACACACACCCTTTCTTCCAGTACCACAAACACATGCACACACACAGAGACACAAACACAAACACAAACAAACACACACACACACACATACATACACACACATACACACACACACTGTACATACACACACACACACACACACTAGCATGGGGCAGACGGAATGAGAGGCTCTTAGGGCTGTTTCTGCAGGAGAGGCTCCGGGCAGTAATGTCAAGTTTGGAGTCCATCTGAGCACCAGTGAGCACACCGCATGGGCTGCCACCCTGCTTCAATTTTTATGTGCTACGTCTTTTCTAACATCAGTGTAAAGACTGCAAAGACAACACACACACACACACACACACACACACACACACACACACACACACACACACACACACACACACACACACGCACACACACACACACACGCACACACACACAAACTATTCCTGCCATTTTAAGCCACCCTTCACACCATAAAACTCCACAGAAAAGGGCAGTGACAATGTAAAGGCAGTTCATTCTGGGCACCACCTGAGCAAATGGTTACTATTATTATTTTTTTATGGCCTGAATAAATTTGTCAGGAGATCCTATAATCTATTATGAAGAAGAGGAGTGGAACAGGAATGAAAGGAGCTTGACGGTCTCTTTAATATGTCTGTAAAAATACAACAATTATTCTCAAGGTAGCGTTGAAGTGGGTTGAGTGGAGGAGGTGCTCGGAAGAACGGAAAGGTCTGGAAAAGGACCGTGGCTCCCTGATGGCAGGGCCACAAAAGCACACAAAAGAGCCCGCCTGTCGCCCATAGAGCCGCCGATGGAGGAGTGAACGTGCAGTTTTCTGACGATGTCTGCCCGCTTTAGAATGACGGAGAGAGGCCAGGCGAGGAGTTCATGGGAGGTAATCACTATTGGGATTTGAGCTAAATTGGAAGAAACCTAGAGAGGGAGGGATGGAGGAGTGTGAGTGTGTGTGTGTGTGTGTGTGTGTGTGTGTGTGTGTGTGTGTGTGTGTGTGTGTGTGTGTGTGTGTGTGTGTGGGACGTAGGAGTGAGGGTGGGGGATGAAAGTCAGTTAATAAGAAAAAATGAGGATCCACGTAGGGGCCTTTGAATGAAATATTACTCGTATTATTTCTTTCTGTTCTCCAGGCAGGGCAGTCTGTCATCGGTAGGATGGGGGCACAGAAACTAGGCTAAGTGGCAAGGCCATTTCGTGTGCCTTTCCAAGTGGCTGAATAGATATTAGGATTTTACAGCCTATTACACATGATAATTGGAGAGCATATTGAATTTTCTTCCACACACTCTTTGTCCCATAAATATACCGTATTTACTATGTAAGCACAGGCCTGCGCAATAACGTACAAAATATGTTAAACGGATTGATGTACGTATAGCGTGAGTGTCATGAAAACTCTACAGTAAGTTAGCATTATACGAGGGGTTGTGTGGAGGCCAACAGAAGATTACTATTGGTTTATTAATGTTTTGTTGATGCAGATCAAGTCCCTCTGGCATATCATGTTTGCTGCATTCCACTAATTGCATGGTACATTAACGACCAAAGATTAGATATCCACATACCAATTAGATTAGGAGAAAAAGTGAGTGAAGTAACAAAAATAAAAAAACTCTCTCATGGACACTTTACAGCACTTGGCAGAGAACTTCTTGGTCCACATCAATGGCTTTAGCTATCACAGCAGGTTGCTGACGTTCAAGCACGCAGCATTATACCAAAGCATTCAGAGATGTGACCATCTGTAAGTGGCGGTCTGTGCTGCTTTATGGATTCACACCATCAGACATCCACTTGGCTCGTTTGGAAGCCCTAAGCAGAGAGCTTAGCTGTTACTGAGTTCTGGCTGCCGCGGGGAACCTCTTCTTGTGCCTAGGTGCTTCAAGAGCACATCGCAAGTGATGAGCCGCCATCATTGCCGCTGCAAGGACGGACAGAGAGATAACAGCTCCAGTGGCCCTGGTCAGCACTCTAATATGAAACGATGTGTGGGGGGAAGTTGGAGCAGGGAGAGAGAGAGAGAAAGAGCGAGCGGTGATTGAGTAGGCTCATTACACCCATCCATCACCGTAATTAGCCATAATCAGTGCCGTTGTCCACCGAGAGGGGGCTTATGGGCAGCAAAAAGACTCCAATAAAAGACAGAGGGGCGTTGCTAAAAACTTCCTCTCTTAACTGCAACTACCAGCAAAGAGCGAACCAGTGCTGACGCCGGGCAAGTGTAGAACCTTACGGACAGGTCTGAACAGGAGTGAGGTGGTAATCTCAGCTCCACATGGGGTTCACCACAGCAGGCCCAGTTATCCAATTAGAGAAGCCTGCATGGTGCACCCCCCGCCCCCTGAGGCTGACCTAGGGACTGCTAAACACTGAGCGGTGGGATATAGTTTACGAATATGTACCTATGTTCCCTGGGTTATAAAGTTGGGAATATGAAATGGGGAGGCTAGCAACTGTGCCCCTTCTACATCCATATTGGCTCTGTAACAAAGCTTCAACTGCAATAAGGTCAAGTCCGCAGAATTGCATTGTGAGAAAGTATAGGTAGCCAATCCCTACTCCCAGATAGGATGTAACATTCCAGATCCATAAGAGATTAAGTCTCTTTCTGGTATATAGTGTGTGTGTGTGTGTGTGTGTGTGTGTGTGTGTGTGTGTGTCTGTTTGTGTGCATGTAGCACACTTCTTGCCAAAGCCTCAATGCTGCATCAAAGCTGTGTGATACCTATCCAGGGAGCCAATGGAATGTTGCACACAATCTCCTGATGTGTAGACTTTAATCGTGTGTGTGTGTGTGTGTGTGTGTGTGTGTGTGTGTGTGTGGGTGTGTGTGTGTGGATGGGTGGATGTGTGTTTGTTAAGCCATCCTGGTGGCTATGGCTATTGAAGGACCTAGGGGACAGGCTCTAATAAGTAGGACCGGGGGAGTAGAGATGGGGTCTCAGGATGCAGCTCGGTTCAGGGAGTTTCTACCCTGTCGGCCCCATTACACATGCTGATCTGATTGCCTTCATTTATTATTTAATGAAAATGCAGTGGCCTCGATGTAGGCCACTTTATGAGAGTTTAAATTTTAAACACTTGGAAATTGACTAGTAATTTAGACTAAAACATCCCACTGGAGGCGTTATAAAGCTTCAGCTCCATTGTTAGACAGCTGACAATGTTGGATTGATACGGGTCCTATTGCCAACATAATCCTCACCTCTGCAAGTGGGAGAAGCTACGATTATTTGTGTTTCACAACATGAGTGTGTAGAAAAGCATTTTTTCCAGTTAAAGTTATGTGAAGGTGCACTCTGTAGCAGTGAGGCGGAATGCGATGATATTATCTGTTAATTAATTTATCTATAATTAGATCGCTGCTTTCACAACACTTAAGATATGTAAATAAATATCAAAGCTCAGTCTTATTAATTGTATCATTTACATATCACTAAGAATATATTTATGTAAAATATGCGTTGTTCGATAATTAAATTCCTAATGTGCTGTATTTAAAATCAACAACATGATGGTGTGTATCTGGAACTGATCTGATGGAAATTTAGGACAATTTTGAATTTGCAACTTGCTAAGGCATCTGAGAAAAGAAATCAATAATTATGGACGGGGGGGCAGTTAGCAAGTAAGATAAAGAAAGATAGAAGGAGGGTGGGAGAGAGGGAAAGAATGAAAGAGAGATAAAGAAAACAAGACTGTAATAACAATTTTGAAATTTTCACAGCACAAAACCTCCCCAAGCAGACATGTGCAAATCCTCTACTATCAGAAATTAAGTGTGTGTTTCTGTGAGTGTGGGTAGCAGGGCAGCAGAGGCATAGAAAGGCTTAGGAGGTATTTGAGAAGGTAGAGTGTGAGTGTGTGTGTGTGTGTGTGTGTGTGTGTGTGTGGTTGATGGTTGAGGGGGTGGTGGGGTTTGGTGGAGGTTGTGTGGGCCTTTCTGAAGATGTTTCATTTGCAGCAGTTTTAATTAGCCGTGCTGCCAGAAAGGGGCCGTGGGCTCTCCTGTAGGGCTCCACGTCCGCTCCAGATTGGCACAACAGACCCGAGCCGTTGGAGAGTGGCAGCTGTGCACTCAACATGCTCAAGCCTGTGCCCGCCGGTAAAATCTTTATTTCGCCCGAGCCAGCCCCACTTCACTGGCTTTGTTTCTTTTTCTTTTTCCTTTTCTTTCCTCCCCTCTTGCTCAGGCCCCCACACCACGTCTGCAGTTGTTTAATTAAATCATGGATGGCTCTCCCTGCTCAGCAATGCACGGAAGACGCCTCTGACAGTTGCTTGTGATAATGTCTGCGACGGGAAGCCTCTCCGAGGTATTCTTTGTTTACAGGGTTCACACTTGAACAGTGCTCGGCAGAGGTTGAGTGGGAGCTGTGACTCAAAAAAAGTGACAATTTTTGCGTGTTTTCCATGAAGCTCGGGGGATATCTCTGCAAAAACAGTCATCTAATCTCACTATATGGAGCAGGTAGGAAGCCACATCTAAGACTTCCCTGATTTACATGCCAAGCTTTTAGTATCTGCAGGTACACCAAGCTCAGTGCATTTCTCTTTTGAAGGAAATGCCTCACAGCCACGCCACACAAAGCTCCAGAAGTTTCCATCAGTGGGACAACACCTGTGCGCTCCCCACTCGCAGTTGTTGAGTGCAGAGCGACAGGCATCAGCCGTGACGGCTGCACTAGCCGTAGCAACAAATCTCCTGTCATCCTCCTCCTCCTGAGAGCAGTTGCTATTTTATGTGACTGATAAAACAAAGCAAAGACGATTAAAGGTCAAGAGCGATCTCTTTGTCTCCTGGAGACGATCCTAGCGCGGTCCTTAGCTCCCTCAGACGGCTGTAATTGATAGTAACGACTGATTTACCTCTATTAGCGACGAAATGTCAATGCGCACATCGGCAAGGGATTACTGAGGCTGGAGTTGGCTGTGCTTAAGGGGTGGGGGGCAAGGGAGGGGAGGGCGTCCTCGTGGAGAGGCGCACAAGCCTGAAGGCAGATTAGCCAGGAAACATCAATGAGGCCAGGGAGAGAAACAACAGACCAAGTTAATGGGAGCAAGTATGTTTATCGCTAGGCTAATTAATTAGGATGAATGGGCTTGCAGGATGAACCAGAGGTTTGTAACAGGGCAAGTGCATCAGCAACAACAGGAACATGAACAATAACAACAACAAAAATATGATTAACAGGGTGAAGCTATTTCTTTAAGCAACTTTGAGCATTGCCTCTGATAAATGAAACAGTCTATTGGACATGCTTACAAAGCCTGTGTCTAGAGGATTGTCCAACAATTCTCAGTTCTCCCTACAGCTAATTCATAAACAGATGGGAGTCATTTTAGTGGCCGGGTGTACCATCTATTTCATGTCATTGCTTTCTGATTTATTGAGTCTGTCGGGGCATTAGTTTGAATTTAACGGCCTGCTAACAGCTGAAATGTTGGATCACTGCCTTGACTTTTATTATTCATAACATTGCATTACAGGGTGTGTGATATCCTTTGCTAATATAACATCCTGCTTTGCATATTGCATTCAAGAAACTGCATTATGCAAGCCAGCTAGTTTTATTTCTTCATAATCATCATCATAACATTAAAAGCCTTGGGGGATATATTGAAGTGTGTGCAGCGTGTGTTTGTGTGTGTTCAAGGGTCTGTTTGTTTAAATATACAGACAGACTTCAGGTTAGCATGAATATAACTCAAAGAATAAATCAATACATACTGTAAATTAATATCCAAAACCCGGCACTGAAAGACTTTATCAGTGCTGCCCTTTTTGAATGATGTAGTCCTTGAAACAATTACTAAGTATGGGCAATGTGCAGAGCAGAGAAAAAACTTAAACTTGTAGGGTTGCATCTTAGCAGCAATGTTGCTTTTTTACCTTAAATTTAGTATAATTTTTCAGGTCTAGTGATGTGGATTTTCAATTCCATTCTATTTCCTGGACTGCATGTGAAAAAGACATTGCCTCAAAAGACAAAAATACTGCTCGCAGTATCCCGTCTCAGATGATCCAAGATTATCACAAGATCATCTGCAAGGATGTAAAACAAAATATGAGTTGATCAAGCTAGCCAGTAGCTCCCAAGTTCAGCTTGGGTGTGGGGACCCCATTTGTCTACCAATCAGTGATCAGTGGTGAGTGTCTTATGCAATAATGTCCAAATTAAGTGTTTTGAAATTAAATCTAGGTCAAAGTCCATTACAACCACCATCAGGGTTCCTACACATTTTCCATTTCAAAATTCCATACTCAAATTTTCAAACTTCTCGGTACATTTTTTTTTTTTTAAGTATATATTTTTGGGCTTTTATGCCTTTAATGCGACAGGATAGTGGAGAGTGACAGGAAGTGAGTGGGAGAGAGAATCGGTGTGGGATCCAGAAAGGACCACGGAGCGGGAATCGAACCCGGGTCGCCGGCGTACGGTGCAGGTGCCCCAGCCAGTTGCACCACGGCTGGGGCCACGTTACATTTTTCTGACCATATTCTAGACAGTCAATGGAGCGTTCTACTAGCATTGTCAATGTTTATTGGACACTTGGACACTTTTTGTTGGGGGAAGTGCTGTGTTGGAAGGTGCACTCACATTTTTAGTTCTCTGTAGATACAGCATAGCCTACATATGTTGGAGACTAGTGCACTGCTGGCAGAGGCCTCAGCCACCATAAACAATATTATTTGTTTGCAATAACAGTTTATCAGATAATGCAGTATCCATGTCTTGGTATCTTTTACAAAATCAAAAAAGTCTACCAGTGTTTTAGCCGAAAAATAGCAGAGCTACGCAAACATACCAGTGCACAATGGTGTAGGGCACGTGCATAGAGCAGGGGTTCTCAATTTGGTTTTGGTTCCAGGGTCCCCTTGTGGGAGAATTTTTTTTTCTGAGGACCACCATTCAATTGTATGTTGACGATGTAGACTGACAGTTAAGCTACACAAGAGTAGGAATGGATCATTATGACCTGAGTGAAGTGATTAGTACTGTAGATAGATAGATAGATAGATACTTTATTGATCCCCAGGGGAAATTCAAGAAATGATGCAATAGTCTGGAAACACAAATATTTCGGTAACACTCCATAATAAGGTGCCATAATAAATAGCAAACTAGTAATTACCTAACCCTTTGTTAATATTTGTTAATTGTTACTAACATATCTATTTGGCACAAGTTAATAGTTTTTTAATCATTAATTAAATATTAGTTGTTTGCATAAAATCTGTATGTTAATGTTTTAGCAAATCTATTAACTAATATTGTATTAATATGTGTTAATAGTTAACTAAATGTCTTTTTGGCACTAATTAACAGTTATTTCTTGCATCATTTAAATGTTAAATGTTTATTTGCAAACTATATGTTAATAGAAAAGTTAATGACTTATTATTATTTAACTAATTGTTATTAAACTGTGCTTCTGCCTATCCTAATATGAACCGCTCTCCATAGGACCCTTACAATAGATAGATAGATAGATAGATACTTTATTGATCCCCAAGGGGAAATTCAAGAAAAAAACACAGAGCTACCTTGACATGCTGCCACTGTTGTCGGCGCCGGAACCGCTTATATTAGTAATATATAACTATCAGTATGGGGGACCCTTATAATAAAGTTGGTTAAGCTTAATTAATATATTAGTAGTATAGCTATCAGTATGGGGGACCCTTATAATAAAGTTGGTTAAGCTTTATTAATAAATTAGTAATATATAACTAGTCAGACGGTGAAGGGACTGAGACCAAAACTGGCTTATCACATTTATTCCTTTAGGAAAAGTTAAAACAAAACAACAAGTAGTTGAATGGGCTATAATACATGCATCATTCCTATACCATCACTGTCAGCCCTACCAGCAAGGGAGACATGCGACATGGAATGTTCAGGTGCACAGAACGACAGTTTATCAATATTCTGAGACTCACTAAACACTCACAGACGTAGACCATACGGAGGTAATGCATAAACATAATGCTAAACTAAATGTAGATTAATTTCCTGCTAGACTGAATTGCACTTTCCATGCACACTAAGCTAAACTACACTGAATGCATGGAAAGTTGCTAGCGGAGTTTACAGCTAGTCACGTTAGACTCAGTGTGTATGAACTCGTGGTCATAATGAAAACATTAATAAACGTTCTCTAAGTTGCTAGAATTGCACCCAAATCTTAACAATACATGTAAAGTAACATAATACAGGTGGTATATCAAAGTTTTCAACTTAAACAACATTTTACAGTTACAAAATTAAAACAAAGTGGGGAGAGCTTTATACAGTCAACCTACGCAATGCAAAGCATACCGCTTCTGATCGGCTATGGCAACAATACAAGGACAAAACGCAGCAGAGCTGCAGTATAGCGTTTCTCCAAAGGGGGCTCCAAAATACCAATCTCAATAAAGCTGCTTAATTACGGCGAAAATCACATACAAACACTAAACTACATTTCTAACTCTGTTACACCCCCCTCCCCTGAATTTCACCAAATTCAAGCAGCAACCAAATAGTACTTCCAAAGGCAAAGAGTACACTACTTTCAAACACTAGACAGAGAGTCACCAATTACAGGACAGCCACCATGGTGGCAAACAGATCTGCCCAGAGAACTTTCTAGACCATGATGAATGTAGTATAATGTAGTAAATCTGTGTCCAGAAATGCAAGGCAATAATAGAAAAGTGGCGAAAGCAAATGCATTTGAAAGCACTGACTGCATGAACCATTAAAATGAATGGCCTTGGTGGGAGTTGTCAGTCACCATGAAGCTACAAACATGATTAACCACCTCTCTATTTACTGCCATTTATAGCAGAACACCCTATAAAACAAATGACCCACTGGTTTTAACTGTCTTTCGACGATACTGTATGCAGGAAGAAAAGGGTTTAGAGCAGACAACTTGCAGGGCCAAAACTAGTTCCATGTGATAAAGCAGCATTTTCTGACCTGTACTCTAAACTCTGGCTCACTATACTGTATAATTCTTATCAGCTTTTTTACTAGCTTAAGAAATATCCTAATGTCAACCATGTCAAGTTCGCAAGGCACTTCTACACGCTACTCATTCATTTTTAGTATGTGAATCACACAATCAGTGATCTTCACTCTTTCTAACCTGGAGGAAACACTGACCACCAGGTAGCCTACATAAGACAAAATGAGATTCTAAATGTTGAGGTTATATGTAGTTCTGCTGTTTCCGAAACAAGATAATATACAGCCTGAGATGGGAACATTATCAAGGTCATGGACTTTGTACCAGTATCAGTTTAAATTTTTCAGTATCAATTTTTCTGAATAGCTAAGATTGTGTCATAATGCAGATGTAGTATGCTTGTTGAGTAAATTACTCTGTGCTAGCAGATAACTCAAGTGCATCAGTGACTTACAGAAACAAGTTGCACTGTTAGACAAAAGTGAAAGTAGTTGTGAAACTTATAGGAATGCCATTGATTGTGCATGTGTTTTTTTTTATTTTACGCTGTGGGGTTTAATTATAAGGGTCTGAGCTCCACTGTACTGTACTGTCTAATGGGATTGCTCAACCTCAGCCTCACTAGGACACGCACATACCAACATCCATAAACACACAAACACATACACACACACACACAGACACACACACAGACACACACAGACACACACAGACACAGCAGGCGAAAGTTTCCACACCAGCAGTGCTACACCTGATGCACTGCTAATTGGCCAGCTCTGTGGAGCTGTGTGTCAGAGCCCCTCACAGGCCCCGTTAGTCTCGAAAACAAACAAGCGGGCCTGGGAAACAAAGACTGAGAGGCAGGGCCACAGGGATGCCAAGCTAACGCTGGAGTTGCAGCGCTCAGCCAGGCATGGAGCCTGCAGGACAGCAGGCCTTCTATTGCCTTATGGACGACCTCCCAACACCATAAACACACACACACACACACACACACACACACACACACCACACACACTATACACACACACACACATACACACACACGCATACACAAAGACATACATGTACACACACACACACACACATGCACACAGTCAGATACACACACATGAGCAAACACAAACACACACACACACACACACACACATGCACAAAGACACATACGCACACAGACAGACATGAGCGCACACGAACACACAGACACAAACAAACAGACACACACACACACACACACTTCACAATCAAAAGACACATAGACAGACAGGCTGGTACTGGGTGGTGGAGGGAGGCTGTGGTAAACAAAAGAAAATCAACGCTACGCGAGCAACTCCTGGCACGGAGCAGGCTGCTATTATGCTTCTCGCCCATGCTCACTGCTGCCCAATCATGGGCCATTGTTCTGCGATTGGGTGCAGCGACATACGGGGGGCTCGGGGCGCGTTCTGCCACTGAACGGTGCTGATGACGGCTGATTGCAATTGTGAGTGGCCTCGCCTTCAAACAGCCAATTTACTAATGCTGGCAACAACCTTGTAATGCACTCTTATCAAAGATCTGCAGCAAGTAGGAAGAGAACAGGCAAAAAAAGAACTATTTAAGTTTGCAACAAAATTATCACTTGAAAGTGCAGGCTTGCACAGAATCGACTGCAGATCAAAGGCATGTGCATGCTAATTTCTAGCACTACAGCGTATCATTAGGTCATGTGAGACATTGCTATAGTAATGATTGGAATGCAAAGTATTTGGTTCATATGTTTAAATCATTCTTTTTCTTCATTCTAATGC
The DNA here is from genome assembly GCF_018492685.1 of Alosa sapidissima. Classification (NCBI taxonomy): domain Eukaryota; kingdom Metazoa; phylum Chordata; class Actinopteri; order Clupeiformes; family Clupeidae; genus Alosa; species Alosa sapidissima. Next base: position 1,397,272 of record NC_055975.1, read on the forward strand.
TTACACTACTCAAGTTTACATTATCTAAATAACCTTGAGAAAAGATGTGAGTGAAACGCAGTATAAGCACCAACAAAAGAGCACATTGTTTTAATGGCGCTAAAGCTTTTCATTCTCAATATCCTTCATCTGCAAACTATACACACTGAATTACAATTCTGCATTTACAATGAAATAAGAGCAGCACACTACGCAAGTAAATGTTCACTATGTGATGCATAATTGATCAGACTCAATGATGATTGAATGAGCCATAGAAAGGGACTCTGAGACTAAATGTTCATGCTGTTCTTGTCCCTATGACATAACTCCTTTATGGTGACACACTCCCACGCCTCACAGGCAACAAATCACACTGTTGTTACCAGAGACTGAAAAGCCTCACTGTTCTCAGGAATGCAAAGTTTAGAACCAGCTGTGTTTCCAAGAACACACTGACCCTTGGGCTGGAATGACTACTGCAGGGCCAGTTATAGGCTTTTTCACTGGTGCCTGGAGAGAGAACCAGAGCTTTTTACCCCTGCTCCCCGCCTCATACCACATACAATTGAACTTTCAGTCAATCAGATAAATGGGTTGAAGTATACCTGTGGGCTTTCCAGCTGACCCGGTCCTCTGCCTCAAAGCCTTGTTTTGTTCCTGCTTCTAACCTGACTGCTCTATCAGGAGATGGTTGTTGAGGGGGAGCTGGTAGAAGAGCCATGCAGGAATGAAACGCTACCACTGAGCCTTGGGCACTGCCAGAGGGCTTTCACAGGCAGCACCAGACCAGAAAGCAGGAGCGGCAGAGGTGGAGGACCTGTGCTGGCTCGGCTTCGAGACAAATCATAATGTCACCCTAGAGCCATGAGACGCGTACCCAGCAGACAAAAATTTGATAAATTTGTGTGCTGTATCGCAAATCCCACACCTCGCTTCACGTGAACACTTTGGTTTGCACTTCAGTGAGAAATATCACACATGTTAGGCAGTGAAGAGCATGTTCAAAGCCACTGATAGGGTCCAGCAGAGCTAGATGATTAAACCTCTGTTTGAGAAAACAAATAGCCTCCAGTTTGCACAGACATATGCCTGTTGGAAATCCTTCAGTGCTGAATTTAAAAGTGATCGAATGTGAGTTAGAGTGAGACTACTGTGATGAGTTTCTGTCTAAAAAGTTATCCCCCTCTGGTATAAAGAAGCAGCGAGGACTTAGGGCAACATGGATGACCTTTCACTAGGCCACAGGTATTTAGAACTAGGCTCATACCTCCCATTTACCCCTCACCCCACCTTAGAAGAGGAAACTGTGTCAAGTCAAGTGACTCGCTCTGGTAACCTTCATTTCACCCCGGCATTTCAAACGGGCGTGAGGGCTCACTGTGATATCTACCCCCACCCACCCCTCTCTCGTTCCCTTATTCTCTCTCTCACACACACACAAAAATACACACTCACTAACACCAGGCTAACACATGAAACAAGGCAACAAAGGGAAAAGCAGAGGGAAAAAATGGCAAAAGAAAGAAAGAAAAAATAAGGGCATTACAGATCTCATCCACATTTGGCATTCAAATCCTCCTGCGGCGCCAGCTGCAAGCTTGATCAAACAGCGCTCCGCAGAGAGACAGGCGACTCTCTCTTTCTCCCCCACCGCCACCCGCCCACCTAAACCTCCTCGTCTCCACCACTGCGCGCCGCGCTGAAAGGCTTCATTAAAGCGCAGGGTTAGAGATATCACAGCCAATTTCTCATGGCTTTCTCAGGAAAAGAGGATTGTGGAAGAAGCCCCCCCACCCCCCCCACCCCATCCACCCATCACCACCATCACCAACCCACCCCCTCCCATAGATGAGATATAATACACTGTATTGGCACTGTGGTATTATCTGAACGTCAGGCTGAGGCTAATAGGGGGGTTGACCTGCAATAGAGCTGATTGTGAGGAATGCAAAGGAGGGGGGAGACGCAAGACAGCAGGTCCCTTGTGAGACAGGAAGAGGTATGTAGACACTGACAGAAGGGAGTACTGACACACACAGTGAGAGGAGGTTGGGAAGATGGTAGGAGAAAGAAAAGGAAGAAGAAGAAGAGGAATTGGCAGGAATTCTGCCACAGAGAAACGTCTTCCGTAATTGCTCCTGTGGTGATAAATGGTGTCCTGTGATTTGGGTCTCTGCGTCCTTGGGGGATATGCCTGTGAGAGTGAGAGGCGGCACGCAGTAGGGGAAGATTTCTCATCGCCAGCAGCCCTCTGTAGAAACGGTACGGTATGGGATAGATGTGATTCGTTGGGCAGAGCAACCGCTTGCCACACTTCCAGCTCCAGAGTCCACGAAGAGTTCAAGGGTGTGCGAGGACAGTCGAGGAACAGCAAGGCACCCCACAGAAGTGAGAAAATATACACCAATTAATTTTTTTTTTTATTAAAAGCACTAAAAACGCTCCCTAGGGGTGGACACTATACTGGCCCTGCCACTTGGGACTCCACAAAAAAGCACTCAACAGGATAGATGCATTGCCAGCTCATCAGACCTCCCTCCACCACAAACAGCTCTGAGAGACATGAATGGACACTAAAAGCCTGTACTCTACATGGTGGGCCAAGGTCGTTACAGCGAGAGCCCACAAGGGGCCACAAACGGAGTCTGGATTCCGGCGATAAGCATTAGCTGTAATTGGCATTTACTTAAGTGGAGTAAAGTAGGTTCTGCCATTTTATGAAGCCCTGTTTGCGTGGTCGGCAAACTGAAGTTTGGGTTAAATGCTCTGGAAGAAAATGCGCGGTCAGCAGGAGTACCAGGAGGGAGGGGGATTACAATGACTCACTCTGCCAGCAAGTGCTGCAGAAGAAAAAGTGAACACCCCACCCCCAACCCCTTCATCCCCGCCTTCTGAGGGAGAGTTTCTGGGACTCAGAAATAAAGTATGACTTGTTCATTTCCCAGCATTAGCAATTATGTTCATCACAGTCAGACTCTTTTAGAAGCCTGTTGTTTTTACAGCTGTTCGCACACACAACTCATTCTTGTCCTTAATGATTACTATAGTCTATATTATTGTTAAGTTCCCTCTACGTTAACATTCAAGAGACATTAGCACATAGTGCTATATAGTTCCAGCTAACAAATTATCACATTTAAAGGAGAATTCCGGTGTGATATTGACCTAAAGTGTATCGAAACATGATACCGAGTGTGAACGTATGTCTCATAGCCCATCTCGGCTTGTCCCCTGCACTCCAAAATCTGGCGCTAGTTAGCCGATGCTACCAACATCTTTTTCAATAGTGGTGCTTCGGCATCGGGCTAGCCATGCAAATAAATCACTGTTTTACACCCATTTACGAGGCTCAATGTATCTCCACACTTCATTGGTAGACTTCCGAGGGCCCTGACATTTAAAACGAGACATGCTATGATAAGGGATCAGATTCCAAAAATAATTCAGTGGAAATGCATGGATTCCAGTTGCTGCTACTGGAAGAAACTGGAATCCATGCATTTCCACTGAATTATTTTTGGAATCTGATCCCTTATCATACCTGTTCATTCTTACTCGTTGCTCGACTTATCGTGACTAAATCCAAGATGGCTGCAAACGCTAAACTTCGTGAAGATACTGTCTGTATAAATCGTCTTGTAAGTAAACTACCAGTGCTTTTTCAAAGTTCTCAATGTCTCGTTTTAAGTGTCAGGGCCCTAGGAAGTCTACCAATGAAGTGTGGAGATACATTGAGCCTCGTAAATGGGTATAAAACAGTGATTTATTTGCATGGCTAGCCCGATGCCGAAGCACCACTACTGAAAAAGTTGTTGGTAGCATCGGCTAACTAGCGCCAGATTTTGGAGTGCAGGGGACAAGTCGAGATGGGCTATGAGACATACGTTCACACTCGGTATCATGTTTCAATACACTTTAGGTCAATATCACACCGGAATTCTCCTTTAAAGTGCAGGAAAAACATCAGGGTAAATTTTTGACCTGGCTGGGGGAAACCGTGTGTAACCTCCTGTGCCAGGTCTGGCTCGTTAAAAGCTCTCTGGCCTCTCCTCGCACTGGGTCCCTGGTGGTTTCCCGGCAGATGCTGGCAGAGAAGTGCAAGCCTCTGAGATAAAAGGGCTCTACAGATGAAACCTGTAAATGCCCTGTCATAGGAGTAATTGATGAGCCACTTCATTGGCGTGACTTATTGATCTCACTTATGAGGAGGCCAATAGGGGGTAGCGTGTAGATGGGTGTGGAGGTGTGAGATGTCACCACAACCCCAAGGGGCTTCACAGCCTTAACCTTCACCAAACCTTCAACCTGGACCCCAAAGACCATGATGACAAAACCTTGGTTGCCAACCCCGGCCCAAATCAGATGGACCAGTCTACGGACGGCTTAGAGGAGGAAGGTATTCTCGTAGGACCAGCAAATCGGATTGGGAGGATCCCAAAGACCATAATGACAAAACCTTGGCTGGCTTTGGAAAAATGTCGGCTCACTCTGGGCCTTCAATGTCTCCATATGGATTAGGTTTGGTTTGCGATATTTAGAATCCGAATAGTTGATGTAGTTGTAGAATATCAATAGTTAGCAATTCAATGTTTTGTCTCGAAAAATAAATACATTACATAATACATAAATACATAAAATACATTTCCAAATGTTTTTTTTTTTTTAAATATATTTTTTGGGCTTTTTATGCCTTTAATGATGAGACAGTGGAGAGTGACAGGAAGCGAATGGGAGAGAGAGCAGGGGTGGGATCCGAAAAGGACCACGGGGTGGGAATAGAACCCGGGTCGCCGGCGTACGGTGCAGGTGCCCCAGCCAGTGGTGCCACAGCTGGGGCCACATTTCCAAATGTTTAAAGTAATGCATGTAACCAGAAGGTGCTGATAACGCACCAAAACCTAAACGCTGTACCTGTATCTCAAACAATAGAAGAACGCATTGTCTCTCTCAATGTGTGTGCCATAGGATACATGACAATGCAGAATCAGCTGAGTAAAAGTTCTGTGTGGAACTTAAATAAGTTAGACCAGCGTTTCTCAAACTGTGGGTCGCGACCCACTACTGGAGTTTTTTTATTTATTTTTTTATCTGTAGCCTGGGCCCAGGTAGCACCCGATGCGCAATGGACGCACTGTGTTATTCACAGGGAAGCGCTCGTGTCAAGGCAGCTTAGTTAGTCCCGACCTACATGAGATTTTAAACGTTGTTGTGAGAGTGGTGAATTTCATCAAAACCCGGCCCTTAAAAGCGCGTCTATTCTCTGCACTTTGCGAAGAGATGGTAGCTGACCAAAAGGCTGTACTGTTTCACAGCGAGGCAAAGTGGCTTTCCCGAGGTAAAGTGCCGTCGCGCGTGTTTGAGCTCCGAGTCGCCTCTTCTTGGAGGAAGAGCGCATGTTTGAATCTGCAAGCACGTTCACTAATGAACATTTCTTGACGGAGCTGGCCTATCTTAGCGATATATTTTATATATCTTAGCGATACATTTGAGTTAAATGTCCAGTTACAAGGCAAAGACAAGCACCTACCTCACCTAGCAAATAAGATTACTGCATTCACCAAAAAAACTTGAGTATGGGACAGGCGCCTCAATCGCGACAGTATTATGCCTTTGAGATTTCTGAGCGAAATCGCTGAAACGTCTGATTGGGAGGCACTCATGTATTAAACAGTAGGCCTACATCACATCCCTACAAAGTTTATTTCAAAAATATTTTCCAACCAGCAGTGCTCAGTATGACTGGATTATGGATCCATTTAATGCAGCATGTTGGTATTTCATTGAATTCACAGAACAAACGGCCCCTTGACGGCCCTTATTTCCAACATGATCGCTAAATACAAGCTTCCCATCGGTTTCGGTGAAGGGGAGGGTTTTTGAAACTTAATTAAATTTGTTGAGCCCGAGTTTACAGTTCCATTGAGAAAGACGATCACTGGAGATTGGAAAAAAATGTTGATGTTAACACAAGTGAGTTAATGTATCACTTGATGAATTAAACTGTTTGTTTTGATACATATTAAAAGTGTGAATGGGCTCCCTCTCTCTCACCTTTCCTTCATTGTGTGTGTGTGTGTGCGTGCGTGCATGCAGTGTGCAGTGCGACTTTCGATTAATAGTCGACTAATTCTCAGTGATTATTGAATAGTATTTTTACCTTAAATGCACTCTAATAAGGATAACAGCAATATGATACAAAACTATAAAGTGCTGGCCTAAGAAATCAGATGTATTGTCAGCAATTATAATGTATCAGCATGCCATAACAACAGTGCTTGTTGAATAACCATATCTGTACATTTCTAACACAATGATCCCAAGGGCCTGTTTCTGTCCACTGGAATGAGATAAAAGACATAAGGAGTTGTTTAAAAAAAATGTAAAGTTAGAAACATGTGTTAACAAATAATTATGTGAAATACATAGTGTTTAAGGCAATGCAAGAGTTGGTATCCTTCAAAAAGCCTAAAAGAACACCAGAATTCAATATAAATTTATTTTGTGCCCGAGTTCCTTCTGAGTCTTAATTCAAATACAACTGTCTGACTGACACAAACGCAAAAATTGTTAAGGCTACTTATTATTCATAACCGGCGGAGCAAGTAACACATTTTCATTCACTTTCACAGCAATCACTGATAATAAATACAGACTGACTACCAGCACTGTGGCAGGGGAGGTTCAAGTATAGTCGGAAGGAAATGAGGGGGGGGGGTCTCTTTTCACCTCTTCAATAGTTATTCACAGTGGTTCTCATTTACCGACAGAGCAGAGAGAATTGTGCTCGTTATGTCTTTGATAGAAATCCCAGACACCTGGTCAATCTTATTAGAAGTGTCAGGCAAACCCCAGCAACTCAATCTGACAGGCTGATAAGTCACTCTGAAAGGAATCGAGGGGGGCGCTTCTGGCACAGTAAAGCATGCCAGCTGTGGCGCCTCAAAAAGAGTCAACTCCTGCCGCACGGCACACACAAACACCACCTTTCAAAGAAAAGAGGGCAATTTGGAGAGTTATCTATTTATTTCCCGTGGGCCCGATTGCAGCTTCCATTTCCACCCGGTGTGTAAGACGAGCAGGTGTGTGACTGAAAGGGTAGCGGGCCCAGCAGAGTCGTGAAGCATGTAACTTCTCTTAATTACTTGTTTCCCAGAGCCTAGATCTGCTTGTGCAATTGGCTTGCTAGATTAGAGAGAGAGAAAAAGAACAGAGAGGCTTCATTTCAGGAGTGATAAAGAATTTGGGGAGTGGGTTTCAAACTCTTTCACTTTGGAGGTGGTGAATGTCTTCGCTTTGCTGGAAATGGAGAGTAAATTGGGTGGCCTTCATTGTGAGAATCCACAGATGCCTTTACTCCCCTTCCTTCACAGCCGACTGGAATTCGCTGCATGGAGCACTGCGGGAAACACCAACCCTTGCTCTGCAGCGCGCTTAGGACACCGGGGCCCGAAAAATTGCTCTGTTTGACAAATTACCTAGTGCTTGCCAACCAGCGGACTGTCGGTGCGCGAGTGCGACCAAATCCTCACCTGCCTCTTCAATTTCAGGTGAAGCAGAGAGCATGAAAGGTGACGCTCATCTTGTCAATCAAAAACTGACCCTAGAGTGGGTATGTGATGAGGTATCTCTCCGTCTTGGATAACCAGCCCCCTCCCCCTCAATCAAGCAGTCAGGAACGCTTGTTCACATCATTATTTTGCATAAGCACCTAGCGTCAGGGCCAGACGTAATTTACACATTTAAGTGGAAGTCGCTTAGGGAAATCTAGAAGTAGAGCATATCACAGACTACCATCTCTCTCTTTCTCTTTCTCCCCCTCCTTCTCTCTTTCTATCTTTCTTGATGTCACTTAGCAAATGATTTACCTTCTCTTCCTCACAACTTCTGTACTTTGGCCCATCAGCCCAAGGAGCCCTCCGAGCAATAGGGGTAAGTTTAAAAATAAAAGGCCCTTTGTTAGATTTAAATGCTTCTCTATGTTCTCCCGCCAGCACAGCAGTAATTTATTGCGGGAGCCATTACGGTTATTAGAAAACTCACTCAGGAAGACGAATGGCAGTCAGGCAGGCTGCTGGTCCACCATCAGCAATGGTGAAAGAGAGGCTGCACGGTTGCCTATTGACATTTTCTGAAAGCACTCCGCATTACAATCTCACTTCCACTCACTGCCAATAGGTTAAATTATTTCCCTCCTCCACCAGCCGACCCCTCCCCCCTCCCACCCAGCATCCTCCCCCACCCCTCCGCCCTTTTTTTTTTTTCCGCACACCAGAAACAAGAAAAGAGACTTTCATCCCTGTAGTGCAGTGGGTGCTTTCACTCCACACACTATTTCCTGGGAATGGCTTCACCCCGGACTGATGGATTGAAATGAATTCTGTCATAAATAACAGCTATGGCACCGAGCCATTAGGAGAGGTCATTAAGACGGTCTAAATGGAAACCATTTCTTATGTATGATAGAGAGTGTGAGAGAGGGAGGGGGAAGGGCTGAGAGCTGAATGAGCACTTCAACCCCCCCCCCCCCCCCCCCCCGCCCGCCCCAATAACAAATCTGTGGCCTTTGGAGTATACATGTTCCTCTCAAAAGTAAAACACTGACAGATAATTTAATCTTGCACATGGGAGCTGTGTTGACTAAAATGAATAGGACAAGGACATACCTTTGAGACACGAGAGTGCCAAGTGCTAACACAAAAGAAACAAACTACAAACTACAGGACCTGTACACTCTTAGGTAGAAACTCTTAGGTAACAAGGAACATATGGGGCTCTTTGGAAGACGCAAGCAATGACTTGCTGAGTCAGGGGACAGCATCATGATAGACTGTAATGTCAGTAAGAACATGGCACATTTCAACTGGGGCTGAGCCGCTTCGTGAAAGCTCCTCCAGTGGCCTCTTTATGCTTCTGCCTCAGGGGAAGGTTGAAAAATGTCAGCTGGCCCCAAGGAAAGATGGCTGCAAAAAGGGCAATTTCTTAAAAGTTTCTAAAAACACCTGCCCAGATCACCTCCTAGAAGGAAATCCACTGGCAAATGTTTAGTGGGATAGAATTATATAAATGATCTGTGCAGCAACAGAGCAGCAGCACTGGTACAGCAATGTCACAATGTCACTTTCCCACTATGATCAGTGGCAGATCCTCATATGGGCAATATGGGCAACCGCCCAGGGCGGCATCTTAGGGGAGGGTGGCATGAGCACTTGCAAAACATTGTGATTTACTATCACTCATTTGCATGTTAAGTCAATCATATGTCAGCTGTGTGGGAGTGAGCGGCCTATACTCTGTGCAGACGTGTGTGCCAGCTGCTGAGAAGGTCTCACACACGGAGGTTGAGAAGGGGCAGGAGGAGGGGGCGGGAGGTTCACCTCTGGACTTCAGGTCTCCCTACTGGAGCGGGGGATCGAGTAATAGCGCACAACTAACCAGGGGCGGACCTGGACACTTTGAGGCCCAAGGCAAAGGATTCCGAGGCCCCTCCGAGACCGGAGCACTCTAGAATCTTTGCTGATAACTGTAGTGCTACTAGGTATCGTGTTAGGGCTACTCACGTTACTGGTTTCGTTGCACCCAAAGCTTCTGCTACTGAAATGGTGTCCGTAGCAGCACCAACAGCACCAGTGCGGACTTCAGCAGTGACAGTGATCTTGTCCCTCAAGACTGTTTCACTTAGATCAACATCATAATCATCATCATCATCAGTAGAAGAATATGTAGTGCAAGTTGCCGGTGGTGGTGCATCAGTAGCCTACCACAGCTGCTGCAGCTAGCATTAGCTACACCACCCAGCTCAGCAGATGTTGCAGATGTTGTTGCAACACTGTCCAAATTACTTTCTTCCGTGGAAGAATTCTTCGACTGGAAGAAGTTGGTTAATTTAGGCAATTTCTTTCTAAATTCTTCCTCCTCCCTTTTTCTTTTATCACTTCCACTCTGGAAACATTAGCTGTCAATCGCTCAACTCCACACCTCACCAAGACCGCGTTCAGACTAGAAGCTAGCTAGTTGCTGCTATGGTGACAGGAAGCGGACCTGCAGTCATTTGATTTTATGATGAGTTTATGAGCAATCATGAGGCAAAATATTTTTTCAATCTTTATTATGGATAAGAATATAAATAATTTGGATGCGGTGGTCATTTATTTAAAAAAAAAAAAAAAACGATATGGGGATGACGAGGCCCCCTGGTGGCCGAGGCCCCAGGCAATTGCCTGACCATGTCTAATGGCAGGTCCGCCCCTGCAACTAACCCAATTAGTAGGCAAAAAAGCACACAGGGGCTGAGGGGCGGTTGCCCAGGGCGTCATATGGCGGCCTTACATTGTACGATTTTGGTCTGTTTTCACAGTCCGCGACTAAATTTCCAAAGTCGGACAGAAATTGTGTGAGTGAGTTGTACTGGAATCGCGGCGCGCTCCCGTCAACTACATCGTTTAGTGTAAGGTGCAAATCTTAGCGGTTTTAAGTCAGTCGGAGTAAGTCTTTTTCTAGTTTTGCCATTACGACAATATCAAACATGTCTTTTTAGTCGTGGCTCATGCAAATAGTGACGTGAACAATATAAAAACCAATAGTGACCTCTCTCCAACACCAAACAGGAAGGGGCAAAGTAGGCGACAGCTGTAGCCTATATGATTATTTGTTATTTCATTTCTTATAAATTATTAGTCGGCTATTCCACGTGACTCTATATCTGTTGGGGGTGTCACACATGAAACAATGCTGCAGAAACACGAAAAAATGACTTTGATATGAGTAGGCTATCATATGAGTTTGAGTTGATATGTAGTGCACGATGGAAATAATTTAAAGGAATCTAGTAGCAGTCTTGTAAATAGTGACCCTGCATGATCCCTTGTTGTTGCAAAATCATAGTCTGTGACTAGTCTTTGACTCAACAACTCTATCACTTGTCTTTAGATGTGAGAGGGTCTGAGACTTCTTTCAAAAATCTTTTCCAAGTATTTGCAAAGTATTTCGGTGTAAGGAGGGCTTTACACGCTAGGAACGTCACTGACTATGATTCTCTACAGGGATAGTTGCTAGAGAGACAGAGCTATTGTCTATGTTTTGAGCATTTATGATTAAAATCTGCATCTTGGTTCATTTTCACTAACATTGAAATGAAAAATGACACTTCAACAAATAACTCAAGTGGCAGCACAATATTTGATGGTACAACCCTCGCCAGAAACGAAAGAGAACCTACTAATTACCTGTATGGAGGATTCCTAGCCGACTACTTGAAGAATACCTTTACATAACCTAACCCTTTAAGACTTCTGCTGAGAAACACCATGGAGGTAACTGACCATAACTCACCCTTTAAGATTAAAATGTTCAGGAAGGCAAGGGGGCAATTTTAGACCCAGATCCAACAAACTTTTGGATCAGGCTGAATTTCTGTCTGATCTGTTGCAATGAGCATTGCAGCTCCAGTCAGATGTCTTGCACTGTGAGCAGTTGAACATACAGTAT
>NC_055975.1:1411237-1418737 GCF_018492685.1 Alosa sapidissima
TGCCTGAGTCTGGTGTGTGTGTGGGGGTGGGATGGGGTTGTAGGGGACAGGGTGTTCCTGGGTCTGGCTGTGGTTCATGTAATAAGTCTTATATTGCAAGCAGAGCTGGGTCAGGTTGCTGTGATATTGAGGCAGGGTGCCATGGTGACACGAACGTTGTCACCTGTGGCGACACAAAAATTTGCTTCAGCTCCTACAAGAAAGCAGCAAGAAAGTTCTGGCACACAGTGGCCCAGGTCTGGTGTGGTTCGTTTCCCTAGGCTATCTGTTTAGCTGCCTTCTGCCTCACGTCTGTGCAGACAATACCTGCAGTTTTCTTTTTCATTAACAACCTGGTAAGGCATGCGTCTCGCTATTCTTAGTCCTAAGTATGAGCATGAGGGCGTGTTCTTTGCAAATGCCAGGGTGTCATGTTCTCCACTGGCACTCATCTCTGCAGCTCACGCAGCCTCATCCTAACGTGGGGGGTGGGGGGGGGGGGGACAATGGCAAGGTGACACCTTGCCAGCCTGCCTGCCGATCGCTCACGCTGTGACAGGAGGGGCGAGCGGAGCGAAACCCACCAGCACAGGATTCACCCATCCCCCCACCTACTGTCCTCTCTCATCTATCGTTCTCTCTCTCTCTAGCTGTCTCTTTCTCCCTTTCTACCTCTCTCACTCTGTTTGTCTCTCTTTCACCTCATTTCCTTTCTCCCTTCATCTTGATTTATTTATCTGTGACAGTCTCGAAACATGAGAAAGATAAGGAAATGTTGGGGGGCACCGTGTGGCATGGTGATCGAACACTGATGTAGGTTACTCAATGACACATCCATCAGCAAACAATGGCTGTCACCAGCCTTAATGGCAGAAATAGTGACAAATTCCATCACGCTGCCACAGCTTTCCCCGAGTTCAATATCAAGGCCAAACCCGGAAACAGACGGAGCCTAGTGGATTAAGATAAAAGAACAAAAGGAATTACAGAGCAAATTAATAATCTTATTCTGTTTCCGGCTTCCCAGTTTTTGTCACGCAGACAGACAAATTTACCACTGGGAGGACCCACTGACAATACATTGTTCCTTCAGTCCCTGCAGATACACATCCACTAGCTCCTGGGGCCATTCAATCTCGCCCAGTTTTAAATGACATGTCAATCATAGAGCAGGCGGCGACTCTATCGGCCCCATTCCGACTGGTGTCATCTCAAGGCTCCGCAAGGCAGAGGAAAGACTGCCAGACAACAATACAGGGTCATACAGAAACAGCCTACTGTCCTTCCTCTGAAAATGTAGAACCAGCTTTTCATTCCGCTGATTTTCCATTGTATCTCCTACTTTTATATCCTGAGTAACTCAACTAAATTAGTGATTTGACTATTTAATTAAACCAATAGGATTGTTATCTCTATGGAACCAACGTTGTTATATCATTTGTAAACTAGTAATGGAGCTACGATTATTAACCTACATTATTAATAATGTAAGTTAATCATATGGCTATTAAAATACTTGTGAAGACAGCACAGGATGCCCTTGACTACCAGAGGGCACTGAAGGGAGACGAAAGAGCTGACGCCGGGCAACTCCATGGCCCTTGCGCCCGCGAAACAACTGAGGAGGCAATACTTCAAAATGCCGTGGGAGCCTCCATTGGCATTTTGGTGGAGCCAAAGGGTTCAGGGAGCTCTGTGAGACTCAATTAAACATTGATCAGATCGGGAGGAAAAGAATGATAAATAATTAACAAAGTGCAGATAACATCTTCAGTTCACCAAACACGTTCGATGCGGGGGCCGCTACATTGCCAATCGATGTGCCTACCAGGCCAATAAGCAGCGGAAGCCCCAGACAACTGCAGTAAGGGGAGCATGGGAAGGAAAGGAGTAATAAAAGCTGGTAAAAGAAAAAAGACAAAAAAAGGAATCTAATTTTATCAGTCACTGCAGCTGTGTCTACCACTGTGATAATGAACTAAAACTTCTTTGGCCTTGAGAACTGAATTAACCTCCGACTCAATCATCTACTTTAGCTCTCCGTTAAAAAACAGGCACGTGTTAGCAGCAGAATCCTGCTGCAGTGTGAGTGTCAGACATTACTGAAGCTGTCTTAACAACCACACATGTTCACTTACCAGTACAGGGTGGAACACACAGTGCAAGCTGCGACACTGGTGGATAGCTCAGCTCTGGAGCAAGGATGAGGGCACAACAGTGGTGGTTAGCACAGGCTCTGGCACTTAGGAGGGCTGTTTGTGAAAAACACAGGATGAGCAAAGAGCCGACGGGTAACTGCATCGGAATATGAAAGCCTCCAATGATCCTCAACAAGGGCAATAAAGGGGTCACCTCTACTGGCTGTGTGTGTGTGTGTGTGTGTGTGTGTGTGTGTGTGTGTGTGTGTGTGTGTGTGCGTGTGTGTGTGTGTGTGTGTGTGTGCCCTTTTGTGAGAGGGCACAGAGGCATACACACAGTACATGAATAGACGTGTGTTTGCATACATGAAAGCATGCCTGGGTGTGTAAATGCCTACGCACATGTGTGCATAGTGTGTGTGTGTGTGTGTGTGTGTGTGTGTGTGTGTGTGGGTGTGTGAGTGTGTGACGTCTGTGGAGCCATCAGCTGCCGCATAATTCCAAGGCACTTTGTATAGTGCATTAATCACAGGGACCCTTGAGCGCTTGCACGGATCCAAATACTCTGACCTTGAGGTTACAAGAAAGACATTAGGGCCGTCTATCCATTCAGAGGCACAGGGGGAGGAGGAAGGAAGATGAGTGTGTGTGGGGTAGGGGTGGGTGGCGAGAGGGAGGGGGGAAGAAAAGCTTTCAAGGTAATGAAATTCTGCCATAATTTAAAGGAAAGACTTGTGGGGACAGGCTTGGGCCAAAGTATAAAAAGTCTGAGTAGATTAAATTGGATTTCTTTTTCTGCCCCTCACCACCACCACCGGACTCCCCCACCCATCACACCCCCAACCTTCCACCCTCTGTCTTTGTTCCAAATTAGGCTTAAGTGCGAGTGTGGGGTAGTTTTTCTTTCTCCTTCCATTTTTTTTAAAACAAAAAAAAACACGATAACAGCATTACCGTCCAGAATGAATCGAATCATTTCCAAACCAATTAACCTTTGACAAAATGGATGAGTGGACAGGATTGAGAGAGGTGGATGGGACACAGAAAGAGAGTGAGAGAAAGAGAGAGAGTGAAGGAGAAAAAAAGAGTAATAGTAATGAAAAATGGACTGAAAAAACACAACGACCTGCCGAACAAAAAGTCATTCCCAAGGGTGAAGGAGTGAGTGACAGGGGTCCAGATAGCGATAAGGCACAGGGGCAAGCACTGAACGCTGGGTGACAGGGACAGAAGAGGGTGGGGTGGGGTTGGGAGGTGAGGAACGACCGGAAAGACAGTTACGCACCCAACTCACCCCATCCCACCACTGATTCTTGGCACGTTCGTAGCGCGTGCGTGTCCTGTTTGTCCTGATGAAAGGCTGCTGGGGTGGGACGTGTGTGTGTGTTAACCCTGGCCCCTCTCCCTGCCGCATCCTGGCTCACCCAGAGCTGCACCATTTAGTTAATTAGAGGCTCCATTTGGAGCACGGGCCCACTGGCCACACTGGCACCAATCAATACATCTCTGGCCTGTAAAAGGAGAGGGAGGGGGGGGGGAGTGACAGCAAACCCCCAGCCCACACAAAGACACACAAATCACAAACACACACACATTTTCCCTGACGAGATTTGTGGCCTCTAGCAGAGCCTTCCATCCCTCAATCTAAGATCATCCTCCTTCTACCCCTGCAGCTTCAACCTCCCCCGCATCTCACTGTGAACAAAGCTCAGCTCTGTCTGAAAATGAGACTATGCATGCGTGTGTGTGTATGTGTGTATGTGTGTGTGTGTGTGTGTGTGTATGTGTGTGTGTGTGTGTGTGTGTGTGTGTGTGTGTGTATGTGTGTGTGTGTGTGTGTGTGTGTGTGTGTGTGTGTGTGTGTGTGATTGTTTGTGTACTTGTCTTTGCTTATTGGTGTCTATGTGTGTATGAGTATGTTTATGTGTTTTGCCTGTGCTTTTGCCTCTTTGTGTCTGGGGCTGGGCATACATGTTTACCACCCGTGTGTGTTCTCTTGTGTTTTTTTATGACTTGGTCCCCACACAGGGCACCTGCTGCATGGGCCTGAGCTCATGTGGGTTGAGGTGGGTGGGTAGGCATGAGAGGAGAGAGAAAGGAGGCCCCTAGGGGCCCTCAACGGCGCATTCCAAACATCACATCACAATGCACACTGGGCTTGTTTGCCATGTTCCGGTCCCTGCTGGAGCTTGTCAAACACTGACTCTGGCGCTTGTTTTTCTCTGCTGTGAAAGGAGAGGAGAGGAACCCGCATCCAGCATCCCACTCAAAGAAAAAGGAGCAGACACACAGGCCTGACTCTGACTCTGAGGAGCTTTGAGGTCCCCAGCCTCACGCCCCAGAAGGCTGGGAGAATGGATCGCAGGGCAGAATTGCACCAGTGTCCCTCAGGCCCAGAGAGCCTGTTCGACAGCACCATGGGGGTACTCAAGCGTTTAGACCGTGCAGATGGGGCCAGGAGGAACCACATAAAGATGGAGCCATAAATATAATCAGCCTCTCAAAGCCACAGTATCAAATGCATACAAGATGTGTCTGTTTTCTTTATTTTTTTCTTGACACAGTCATCCAAGAAATCTGTGACTGGGCTGGATATGGATGCTGCTCTCAGTCATGGGTTCCTGCTGTAATGCCCTCTCCTTCTCTATCCCTCCCTCAATCTATCCCCCCATCTATTAGGTAAACTTCAGTGCAGATGAAGTGAAGTTCATTTTATGTAGTAAGTTAACTAGTATAAATGTACTTGTGGTATATTTCTATGTGTACTACTGTAATGCTTCTTCAGACTAAATTGGCCCACTTTTCAGTTTATAATAGTAAGCTTGCAAATATACTTTACATACTTACAACTGTACTGATAACTAGAGTCTATACTGTAAGTAAACTAGTGAAGATATTAGTTGTATACTTCAAGCCCACTCTTTAGTTCATGATAGTATAATTAGTATTTAAGGTGTAATTTTTAGGTGTAAAATGTGAAATCTTGGGTGCACTTCGGCACACTACAAGTGAACTTATAGGTGTACTGTTAGATTACTAATGGTAAATTGACTGGATATAGCGCTTAGATTGCCTATCTGTAAATATTAAAATCAGAGGATATGCAGCTCATGTCAATATAGCCATAATGATTTAATTTCCACAAAATGCTAAGCATGCATGTATTTAAGTGTCTTAAAACTCAGCTGTGCTTAAATTTGTCAATGCATGATTTCATAACAGGCCAAATAGAAAATAAATGTTAAATGTTAAATAGCCTAGATATCTGTATAAATTAGATGATGTAGGCTAGTATAGAGTTACTGTAGATAAAGTTGGATAGCTCCAGAACTCACACCAATGGATTGTGTCTTAAAGGAGCCACACCACTTTTATGACACTAGCGCTGTTCTTTTGACCTGTAGTTTTGTTGCTACTGGGCATGAAGGACAGGCCCATGAGTTCTGCCCAACATTGAAGGTTTAGAAAAAATCTTAATCATATCACAATAATACCAATAACCATAATCATTTTGGTCATTTTTTTTTTTATCAAATGTTCATACTATATCTCTAGAGGCTGGTAAAAAAGTTGAGTGGCTGGTAGATTTTGGAATCCACCAGCCACAATGGTAGGTGGAAAAATATTTTATTTCCATCCCTGTTACATACGTACACTCATACACACACACCCACACACACACTTTGCGGGAAGTCACTAGTATGATCTCCACCCCGGTCACACTATGTGTGATAATCATGCTTTGTAATTGGCATCTTTTTTCAGAGCAAGATGCCTTAAATCTGTTGATGGTTGAAGTCCCAATCTGTCCGTTTCTTTTCACAAAATGTAGGGGTTATTTTTCATTTTTTTCTACCGGGAATTGCTGAGCTACTGACTTTTTGAGGTAGGCCCTTTTCATGTCTGTGCCCAGGGGCCCAGTGGTTCATAATCCTTTCATGCCACGGGGGTAAAAACACTGGTCTTGTTTTGAATGCAATCAATCAGGGATTATACAGTGGACTATACAAAAATTCACAACATATAATCTGAATAAAGAACATGTGTTCTTTATTAATCCAAATGTTCAGTTCAAACAAATATTGTATTGGCTGCCAAAACAGAATGACTTACTGTAAGTAGTCAACCCAACCCCATTTTAACCCAGTCTCTACGGAGGGGTATACTTAAGTATTAATGAATTTAGTATATCTCTGATCAGTACACAAAAACTGTATATTCTTACTTATGTTTTAGTTTAAAATAACATTACACTTTCATAAACTTATTTTTGGTAAGAGCAGCTCTCCTCAGAGCCTCCCTCTTTTTGTCCCTTTCCTGTTTCTATCTCTCTTTCTTTTTTCTTTCTTTCTTTCTCTCATTTCATTGTACTTTTTTCACAAATTCCTGTCCAGTTTTTTCTGTCCTTTTAAAGGCCGAAAGGGCACTTTTATATTCAACCTTTCTCATCATGGTGTCTCTGTGTGTGTGTATGTGTGTGTGCACGTGTGTGTGTGTGTGTGTGTGTGTGTGTGTGTGTGTGTGTGTGTGTGTGTGTGTGTGTGTGTGTGTGTGTGTGTGTGTGTGTGTGCGCACACACAGTATTGCAGCGCTGTGCATGGGTAACTCCATTTTCTCCAGTCTATTCATTTAGCCTCTCTGAGCCAGGATGCCCTCCAGGCACCAGCTCATTCACACACACAACATTACATTATACTACTATGCTACAGAGAGAGAGAGAGAGAGAGAGAGAGAGAGAGAGAGAGAAACAGGGAGCGGAGCAGACAAGAGGAGCGCATTCAAATGCACACACCGTACAGTACACTACAGAATGGTGAATACTAGTACGGAAGAGGGGATTCCCTGGAGTGAAGGTATTTACTTCAAGTGTAATTATTTTTCAGGCCTCGAGTAAAGTGAGCAGTGAGAGATTGTGAACTCTGTCTTGTTTTCTTAATGACTTACAAATACTGGGTCAAGGACCTCACACGATGGCAACTGATAGTTGCTTGTTTTTATTTCACCAATTATAGTATGTTCTCCTATGCAAACATGCTAAGACTAATGAGATAATAAAACTTCAGTGCAGTTGTGGCCCTTTGGTACAACACAACCCAATCTGTTTTTCTGAATAATAAAATGCTAAAGTCAGGCATGGAAAGCCCTTATGAAAATAGTGGTTCTGGGGAAAGGGTGATTTAAGGGGCTCCCTGGTCATTCCCCTCTGTATTCATTAGCAGCGCTGGCAGGGCTGGTTAATGGCATGAAGGACTTAAGTGCAGGGTTAAGGATTAACTCAGAGGAGAACAGACAGCAGACCCAGGGCCAGTGATATAGCTGTCAAGCCTGAAGCCCCCCAAGGTGCTCAGTATGAAAATGTAAATGGGCAGATGGGGATAAAGGA
>NC_055975.1:1423737-1558737 GCF_018492685.1 Alosa sapidissima
TGAGAACTATAAAGCTGAAGCTGCTTCAACCTCCCCTTATCCTGTCTTGTTGTTTGGCCGGAACAACAGAAGTGATTTGATGTCAAAATGAACAATCTCTTCACTGGTCTATCTGTTTCATATGATGAACCATAGCTGGTTAGACTTGTGTGTTTGTGTTTGTGTTTGTATTATGCCGGTATCATAGCTTTCACCATTCAAAACAATAGATCGGCTACTAGAGCCAAAATCCCTGCTATAAATGAGATTCCAGCCGTACAAATGAACGCAAGTCAATGAGATATAACCACAAACACATCATAACACATAATTATAATTTTCACAGTTATTTTTTAGCGTAACTATTTACAACAAAGAAAGTTTGATAGAAAGTTTGAAAGTTAGTTTGAAAAGTTGAAAGTTAGAAAGTTTGATCTTGAGCTTCAATTTATCCAGTCCCATTGATGCATAAAAAGGGAATGTTTCCTTGTGCATATTGAGAGAATAGAGTTTTTCCTTAGAGCAGAGTTGCTCCCCTGTGCCAGTACCTTCCATGCGATGCGGTTTCCCTTGGTGTCATGCTCCAGGGCGATGGGGAAGTCTCCTCGCTCGTAGAACTTACGGAACGCCGTCGGTTTGGCCGGCCTCTCACGGAATGCTCCAGCAGCTGGGGGCCCAACCACCTAGAGAGAGAGAGAGAGAGAAAGGGTGAGAAGGAGAGAGAAACAAAAGTTTCTTCTGTTAAATTCCACCTTCAAACTCTATGTTTAAATATTTTGTTTTGGTTTGACAATGCTAAATAGAGTTCTGCCAAAGCTCATTAAATTGCATTGAGAAAATAATTCAAGAAAACAGAGGCAAAGAGGGAGGCAGGCAGAGACAGAGAGAGAAACAGAGAGAGCAATACACCGAAAGAAAGAGAAAGGTAGAAGAAAGAATGCAATCCCTAGCAAACACAGAGAGAGAAAGAGAGAGAGAGAGAGATAGAGAGAGAGCTGACCGCAGGGTGGGCCATCCAGCGGTGATAACTCAGCATGACGGCTGTGTGATGGTAGGGCTGCTGGCTTAGCTCTGCCTAACGGACAGATGGGCCCTCTGGGGCTGGCATGCACAGCACACACAGGGCCCTCTGCTAATACACTTACAAAAATGGCTTATACTCTGCTAGTACTAGCATTAGCATTTTTTCGTTCATAGTACTGGTGCTACAGACACTGATAGTTTTGTAGCACAATCCACAAAATCTCTAGCATCAGTAGTAAACATCTAATGTGTAGGCTACACTCTAGAAAACATTTTAAATAAGGTGTCAGTGGTGCTAAGCTGATAAATCATTCATAGCACAGACTGATGTTTTTTGTACATAAATATAGCACTGTACAGCCCTGTAGTGGTAGTAGTATTAATGGTAGGCAAGAAGTAGTGAAACCGTAGCCAAAGAATAGGTTATGCTGTGTGCAAAGCCATAAAAAGTAAAACAACACACTTGTTACAAGCAGATAAACACAAAAGCATGTGTTTTGCTATGCAGGTCACTTCAGATCAGAAAGCAATACTATTGATACATGTTACTTTATGTTACTTTCTTACTGTGTGTCTGTGTGTAGTACAAAACTCTTCCCTTGTGGCACACCTGACCTGAAAGTTCACTCCTCTCAGCTTGCTCCTTTGTGACACACCATACATTTCCATCATTTTCATGACCCCTGGCATTAGTCCTAGCTACCAGAGCACTGCTGGAAAACCATTTCTCCCTCCTCTCTGGGGGTGTGTGTATGTATGTGTGTGTGTTAAAAGGAGAAAAGGGGGACCTTTAGTAGAGCAGATAAGCCTGGTGGCCAGGTAGCAGCTCTGCAGTCGAGAAGGGGGGAGTGGGGGGGGGGGTCGCTAAAAATAGCCACAAAGGAAAATGGACTCCAGGCTACATTGACCAAGAGCAAGCTTTATGGTCAGAAGTGATGACACTGCAGTTGATTCCATCTGGAAACACATAGGCTTCAGCTGCACATCCTTCTCTCTCTCTCTCCATCTCTCACTTCCACACCATTTATTTCTCATTAAGGTTCTTTCTCTGTCTCTCATTCTCACCCTCTCCCGCTATTGCTTTCAATCCACCCCTTTCCCCTGTCATTTTCTTCCCTTCTCTCCTTCCCTCTTTCCCTCATATTTTCTTTCCCTCCCCATCCCTCCATCTTCTGTAACAGACTCCTTCTCACCTGTGGCTCCACCGCACTCTCAAACCCATACTAATCTTTTATTTGATCATCCCTGGCAACAAAACAAAAACAACACAAACCACCTCACACACACACCACCATCTACCCCACCCCCACACCCCTCACCAGAAATGAATATGTTCCACTCTTTACTCTTCTGAGGCTCAGGCTGAAATGTGGAAAGAATGACTCTGACTGTTCCTGGAAATATTAAATGTGAGTGAGAAACACACACAGGTTTCTTGATGTGGGCTCAGCTTCATCTGTCTATGTTGGCCAGTCTGGTGCCAATTAAGGAAGTGTTCTCCAGGTTGGCGTGGGCAGCCAGACTGGATATGCGCTAGCCTCGCATGTCCTCTGGATGGAGCTCAGGGGGTGGGGGAAGGCTAGGGGTTGGGGCCACTGCTATGTTGTTGTGCTGCTGCTGTGCTGAGAGCTGACGTTCACCTGCTGAATGTGTTTGTTTGGCTGAAGGCTATGGACCCGATGGCAAAACAGCACACACCAGCACACACCCAGCCTCCACTGGCTATGCCTCTGGGCAGCGCAGAGAAAATGCAGTGTAATTATCTACTCCCTCCCTCTCTCTCCGTTTCTCTAGCTCTTTTTCTCTCAGTCGATCTCTCTCTTCTACTCATGTGTTGTGTCTTTCTCGGTTTTCTCTGAGTAAATAAAACCACTCTGCCTCTCCATTTTTCATTTCAATTTCAAAGGCTGTATAGGCATGACAAATCTCTACATGTACTGTCCAAGTATTCAAAACAGTACACGCTACAATCAGTAGCCTAATCAGTGAGAAACACATCTCTCTCTCCCTCGCAGACTGAGTCAACAGTGATGCTAATGACAGGCTGCATGCTGAGTGGTGTACATCTTTTCATATAATACACCCACTCACTCAAACAAATAGACTAAGCACAAACACGTAACATATCAACACACAGACGTGTACAAATGCAAAAAAAAACAACATGAATGATGAAGTGCAGCAGGTATGAGGGTAAGATCCCACAATCTGCTATGTCCTCCACTGTTACACACAAACATGTAGGCCTACACCTACTCCTACCTAGCTAAAATGTTGGCAGGTATACAGGTAGAAGCAGGTGGAATCTCCTGACTGACCCAGGGCTAGACTCTTAAGAACATGTTGCATTTTATCTTCTCTTTATCATACACCCATATAAGAGCACAATAGCTTGCACATAATCTCAAATTTAGAGTGTAATGCTACCTCACATTGCGAAAGAATATGAAAAACATTGGCTGTCTGTGCCATTCCATCTTGCCTAATTGGCTAACTTAAAGGTTGGAGGCTTTAAGAGTGAGATGGGATCATGTTAAAATTGTTTCTTCCCTGAGAACTGTGGTGGTTTTACCTCAAACCCTCTCCCGATCTCTGTACCCATACTGTACATCTTTAGATGCAGACATCTAGGCTAATGGTTAAGACAAAGAGCGAGAGAAAAGGTGTCAAACAGACACAAAGGCAGAGACAGAAAGAATGGGTAGCGAGAGTGTGACAAAGAAGACAGAAAGGAATAGATGCCTCGTAACAGAGAAAGGGGATAGAGAATGGTGGATGCAGGGTATGATGGGTGAAAAAGAGAGAGATGGTGAGATATAGAGAGGGCGGCGGAGACGCAGGTAGAGGCAGAGGGAGAGAGACAGGAGCCACAGCTCATCAATCCAGCGGGGTGAGATCAGGGCGGCAACGGCGGTGTGGGCGCGTGTAGGTGATCCATCAAGCTGCCGGGGAGCGGCCCTCTCCCAAAGCCGCCCCAAAACGCTCCTGAAAGCCTCTGATGGATGTTTGGAAAGGAGCCTTCAATTTACTGTCAGCTCGGCTGAGGCCCACATTTCCATCTTTTTTTTTTAGCCACCCCCCCATCTCACTCTCTCACTTTCTACATTTCCTTCCTACTTGTGTCCCCTTCTCTTTCCCCCTCTTCCTCCACTCTCTTCTTGTTGACTATGAGCGGGTGGCATGGGGTGGTGGGGAGTGGTGATGGGATGGAAAGAGTTTAATTTCCTGGTATCTGAGAGAGAGTACGGTTGTGGTGGTGTTCGGATGCATTGCATCACCTGTTTAGTGAGGCGACTGAAGCGCATGTGGGAGGGGAGGGGGTGGGTGGGCGTGTGTGTGTGTGTGTGGGGGGGGGGGGGGGGGGTTAAGGAGTGCTCTCTCTCTTTCTCTCTCCATTTTTCTTCCTCTATCGCTCTCTGGCTCTCGCTCACATTCTTATTCTGAATTTCTCTCCTCATTCTTTTTTTTTCATCTGAGGGGTTACTGAAATCTACAGCGATGCAAAGAGAGAGGGAAAGATAGAGTGAGAGAAGCAAAGAGAGAAAGATAGAAAAAGCAGACCTGTGCTGTGTGTGTGTGTGTGTGTGTGTGTGTGTGTGTGTGTGTGTGTGTGTGTGTGTGTGTGTGTGTGTGTGTGTGTGTCAGCCTTGCTGTTGCAGACAGGCAGAGTCTCTTCTGATAAGGTCAGCCTGCACATCACCGCTGCAGGCAACCAAATTAACTCCCTTTATTTACGGGGCAATCGCTCCAGACTAGCGGCTGGAAAAGTGGCTCAGCCGGGCCAGAGGCTCTGCTCCTGATGCAGCCCTTTTCTCAGAATGCAAGGCAAATACAGCACTGCAGCAGGAGATTTAGCCTATCTGACTGTAACTGAGGGTAGGTTTGAGTTATGAGGATTTATACTTTATGCATTAGTGCATCAGATTTACGTTAAAGCAGTAGGCCTACTTCCTAAAAGTGTGGGGCTGTCCCTCCAGGGCAAGTCCAAGTGCATGTCAGCAAGTGCTACCAGACCAGGTGACGATGAGCACAGTAGGTGTGAATTAGGTACATTATCTTAATCATCTTCAGATCTTCATCATCACCATTATAATGATAGACATCATCATCAACACCATCATCCTTCATTACAACATTATAATCGCTGTCACCATCTTCTTTTCCATCTTATCGTTCTTTTAAAACAACCACCAACATCATCATTGTGAACAACAATTACAACGTCTTCTACTTCATTATCATCATTTAGCACGATTGGTGTAGGTCATGAAGAGACAGATCTCAGCAGCCAGTCATGGCAGCCGGCATTAGCCCTTAAAGATGCCTTCAGCATTTGAGGAACTCGAAGGGCACGTAAAGAGGAGTCTATCTCCCACACACTCTCTTCCACGGAGACAAATGACAGAGGAGGCAGCCCAGTCACGGAGGGAAGTGACAGCTAAAATGTGGCGAGAATGTGTTTGTAGCTGTTTACTAAGCTACAGAGGCGTAACTGTGTCATCCCATAGAAAGTGCATTTTTGGGTGTGTGTAGGTGTCTGTATGTGTGTGTGTGCATTGTTTCTAATGGAAAATTACAAGTTACGGGAGGAACGACAACATTTGTGTGACTCACTGACACCCAAACCATCACACCGTAAATTATGCAGGAGAGATATGGTGGGGAAAAAGAGAGAAGTCTTAAAGGAGAATTCCGGTATGATATTGACCTAAAGTGTGTTGAAACATGATACCGAGTGTGAACATATGTCTCATAGCTCACCTTGGCTTGTCCCCTGCACTCAGAAATCTGGCGCTAGTTAGCCAATGCTACCAACACAGTGTTTCGTTGTGGTGCCTCGGGCATCGGCCTAGCCATGCAAATAAATCACTGTTTTACACCATTTACGAGGCTCAAAGTAGCTCCATACTTCATTGGTAGACTTCCGAGGGCCTTGACATTTAAAACGAGACATGGAGAACTTTGAAAAAGCACTGGTAGTTTATTTACAAGACGATTTATACAGACAGTACCTTAAGGAATTTTACCGTTCGACGCCATCTTGAATTTAGTCACGATAAGTCAAGCGACGAGTACGAACAAACAGGTATGATAAGGGATCAGATTCCAAAAATAATTCAGTGGAAATGCATGGATTCAGTTGCTTCCAGTACCTGTCTGTTCCCTGTCAAATTTTTAATTATCAGACTTGCCAACTGCAGCTTTAATTGATTGAAGTTAAATTTAAACTCGTGTTTGTCTTTCTTGAAAAAACAAAAAAACATTGCAAAACAGTATGTAGGCCTACAATGTAAAATATGTAGTTAACCCTTAGAACCCTAAGCTGTTTTTAGGGCATTTGCACTACCTTTATTCATAAGGATTTATTCTGGTCATTGCAAGTGCCACACACACATATTATATATAGTTTTTTTTAGCAGTCTAGGCTATCCAGATCATCAATCAGTTCATGTATTAGTACTAGCAAAGAATTCAAATATAAAAAGTGTATTATAAAAATGATTATATTTTGACAAATATCTCACCACAGCAAGCTCATAGCTCATGCATTTCATGTGTGTGTAGGCCAGACTGTCCTGATTCTGGCAATATCATTGCCATGGTGGAGGGATTCTCTGGGGCTGAGCAATTTACAGACATATGTGGTGTGTGCCGTACAAAAATAAATGCCATTTTTTTTATTTAGTGATTAAAAATGACCTTTCTGCGCCCCATATCTGTGACACGAACTGATCTGACCTGACTTGACCCGAGTTTACGTGTTAGCCTGTGTGTGCCTATGGTGTCTGCACTCATGATTCTCTACAACTTTTTACTGCATTGCCATGAACAAAGTAAAGGCAAAAAAGGTGTTTCTTTGAACAAATTGGGATGCAATGTGAGCCTTGAATTGGATGCCATACAGGAATTTGCTAGGATCTCAAAACCGGATTATGAACATTCTTTGCCATAGAGAAACAGACAATAGCGTTGGATTATAAACATGCTTTGCCACAAAAACAGACAAAAACGTGAGGTCAAGCTATATGAATTTATTATTTTGCTGTCACTTCGTCTGTTTTATAACCCAGAAGGATGTACTTGGCAGACATGTGGACTCGAGTCACATGACTTGGACTCGAGTCAGACTCGAGTCATGATTTTAATGACTTCAGACTTGACTTGATAAAATTCGGCATGACTTGCGACTCGACTTGGACTTGAATACTATTCACTCGAGACTTGACTCGGACTTTGCCTCTTTGACTTGTGACGACTTGACATGTCTCGAGTCAAAAACTAAATTTCCTGATCATGGACCAGTCACCCCAGAAATGCTTTCCCTCCGCGACTAAAAAAAAAAAAAAATAGCGGAGACAAGCGGCCAGTCCAGAGCACAGTTCAGTGCTGCCGCTACCCCCACATGCGTTACGCACTGTGTGTAGGGCACCAAGAGACAGAGAAACGACCAACATTTAGCCAATAACTAGTAGCTTTACTGCAAACTGATTTGCACTCTTGTTAGAGAACGTTTACAATGTCAAAATGCACCAACAGCATGTTACATAAACATGATACTTTTCGAGTCCTCTATTATGATCCAACTTGAACTTATGCTAGCCTACTTCATTTAATTGAGAACCCCATCTAAGCACGCACGAGAGGGAGAGAAAACGAGTGGCAGGTTCCAGCTGGCTTGTCATTGTTGATGGTGATTGATATTTTCTTTTAAATATAAGAAACGTATAAAAGGAAATCATGAAGGCAACAAATACGAGATTAGGGGAAATTGCGGATTTATCCGGTTTTCACTACTGTTATAAACTATGAGATCCAGGTCACTATGACATAGGCTGCACTCACTGTGATTTGGAAAGTGGACAAGAATATGAAGAGTTGTCTTTGCCTTTGTGTAATGGAAATGGTGAGTCTTGAAGTAGGCCTATTCAATAATTTGTTTACATGAAGCACATTGATATGCCACGCATACGCATTCCACTCAGCTAGCTAGGTGGCTACTGGCTACCAGGCTCATAATTCACATTTAATTGCAAACAGAAAATGTCAAGCAAGCGTCATGTCATACATGCA
Organism: Alosa sapidissima; assembly: GCF_018492685.1. Taxonomy (NCBI): domain Eukaryota; kingdom Metazoa; phylum Chordata; class Actinopteri; order Clupeiformes; family Clupeidae; genus Alosa; species Alosa sapidissima. The sequence continues at coordinate 1,431,811 of NC_055975.1, forward strand.
TCTATTTCCAAAGGAATGAAAGCTGTTTGTGCCAACTTAATATCATGCTTATCATTGTTAATATTGTGCTATACATGTGGCACAAACAATGTTTGAGTTTGTGGACTAGCCATATGAATGGAGCTGGTAAAAAAAGATCATTATGAGAATGTGTGGACAGTGGCACACAATGGGCTTAAAGTGACAGTGCACCATTTACAAATGAGATAAACAGCATCAAATGTGTAGTATTTCTTAAGAAATGAATACTTTAAAACAAAATTACTGTGTCATTATTATCATTTAAATAATATAAAAGTGTTGACCTTGGCTTCCCTTATGAGTCGCCACTGGCAGACAGCCTAATAAATTGTTTGCAGGCAAATCTGTGGCCTAGCGCAGTGAAATGTCATCAGTCAAATTATTACTCATACTTACAGTGTGCTCCGCAATTTGGAAAAACAATATATATATTTGTCATGTAGCTATCCGTTTTGTACAGATTACTCAGGTATGCACATGTGTATATTGTATGCGCATGCATATATCGTAAAAGATTTCAAGACAGAAACATTGAACATATTTTAATCTTTTAGTATTTATAAAAAAAAATCTGTGGATTAGATGGAAGTGTTAAAATTATGATCGATAGTCTAATAATGCCATTATTAAGTGAAGAGTACCTGATGACTTGTTCAGGACTTGAAAAAGATTGGGACTTGGACTTGGACTCAACTTGGCTTTGATGAGACTTGGACTTGGACTCGACTTGCCCTTCTCTGTATTTACTTGGGACTTGACTTGGACTTGAGTGCTAAGACTTGGGACTTACTTGTGACTTGCCAAACAGTGACTTGGTCCCACCTCTGGTACTTGGTATCAAATGATAGCCCTGTGTCTCCTCTTTCATCTGACATGCTTGCCATATCTCTGCGTTCACAGGTTCGTGAGTAATTCAAATGAGAGTAATGGGTGTGCAGAGAGAAGTATAGACTGTAAATATGATGCAATTTGATTTAATTTCATGTTTTTTTTTATTTTCATATTTTAACATACAGACAAGTGCATGGTGTCGTTAGAACTCCCCACTTCTGCTCTGTAACGCAATAAAGGTTTCATCTTGCTGTGATGAACAGTTGCGGAGCAATGTAACAGAGAAGAAAGGGTGTGTTTTTTGACGCACTCAATCGGGTTCTAAGGGTTAAATTGGAACTGTATTTTAATGTCGGTCATAATGGTGGCACTTGGAGAATCAATTATTTTCTGAGGTGGTACTTATTGTGAAAAGTTTGAGAACCACTGGCCTAAAGCATTTTTTTAAATGCTAAGACTAGTCTAAAGTTTTATGCAACCAGGTTGTGACTTGCGCTACCACTGTCCATTAGGCTGCTGTGAAGCTGTAAGCAATATCCTGTGCATTACCTGTTAATCGAGTGACATACTTGAGCCAGGTCACTGGATTTCTGTTAAACATGCTTCCCTTTCTCACCCATCCTCACACACACACACACACACACACACACTCTCTCATTTACACTCTTACCTACACCCATCAAACACACTTACACGAACACACACACACACACACACACACACACACACACATTCATGAATAAACACTCATTGGTGATTAAAAAAAAAAGGAATGGCCTAGAGCGCCAGGGTTAATGAGGCTGTGTGTTAGGGAGCATGGTGTGTCGTCACGGTGACAGGTTTGCAGAGGTCTTCGGGAGGGAGGAGTGGGAGCTCACACGCACACACACACCACCGCCAACCCCGCGTTCCCCAAGCAAAGCTTAACTTTTACTGTTCTGATCCGTAATGGCACCTCCAGGCATTAAAGAGCGCGCGGGGCAGGCCATCAACTTAATGACACAGAGAAGAAGGGGGAAGTCACTCCTTCTGGCAGGACACACAGATCACAGGGCCACAAATTAACCCTGCGCAACACACACAAACACACACACACACACACACACAGACCTTCGCCTGACCTTGATTTATGACACAGCGATTGCATGTGGTGTGAGGCCATTTGGCTCAAACATTATTTTGTCGAGCGAGATTGGACACTGCACATTAAAAATAGACCATGTGCCTGGCGAAACAGACTGAACGTGTTGCAGACTCACTGGGCCACAAACACTTCAAAACACACGCAAGAGCTAATTGTGAAAATTACTTTACAAAAAACAATTGACACCACACTGGGAACCACATTTTTTAATTAGTCTGCGTGCCATTTTGCAGTAACTAAATGGTGTGGAAACTAGTAAACACCAGTAGACAAGGCAAGCCTGAAAAGTGTGCACATTTTCAGATTTTTCTTTTGACTAAAATACTATAATTTCTTTCTAGCCATTTATGAAGTTTTGTCCAATTTTGCCAAGTGCAAAACTAAATTTCCTGGAGTGACCGTAGCTAACTGCTCTTTTTAGGGTGCCCCTTGACAGGATTATCTGCAATGACTAATGAAATCATCAGCTCATCATTATCCAACTGAAAGCCTTCAAAAAGACAGAGCCACCAGCTAATTGCAGTTAAAAATGCTGATTCCGGTAGTTGAAATGGAAAGATAAAGAGCTCAGAACTCTGTAATTTCAGCCCAGTGACTTAGGCGTAAGTTTCACATACACACACACACACACAGACACTCTGTCCCTCTGAGGACGTGCTCTGTAAAAGGGTGAAAGGGTCAGCCAGCATTTGTTAGACTCCCCCGCAACCTCACGCTCCCCCTGCTTGGCGAGGCATATGGCCATGGCCGTTTGCGGCAACGACCGTGCTAGTGGGACTGTGTCAGTGAGGCGTGACGGGGATGTGATGTGACAGGTGATAAGGTGAGGGACATATTGTGTGTGTGTGTGTGGTGTGTACAGTGTGCTAGTGCATCCATGTGTGTGTATGACGTGTCAATGGGAGACAGACAGAGAGAGAGAGAGAGAGAGAGAGAAAGAGAGGCCATCCTCTGTGCGAATGAGCCCCTCAGGGATAAGGGCAGGCGGCACCAGGGCAGAGAGGCCCATCGATCTCCCCAAGACGAGCTGCACTGAGGGATGACCAGGACAGACAGACAGAGCCCTGCCTGTCAGCCTGCACCTCCATCACCCCCACCCCAACAGCAACACTCTGCCAATGTCACAGGTGACCCAGATACAGGAAGCCAGCTCTCTGATAGGAACCGATGAAGACGGCAGGCCGAGCTGCCTTTGTAATGACATGCTGCTTAGGTAGACTGAGGACAGTGATACATAAAGACAAAAATGTTCTCACACAGACTCACAAACAAACACAATCATACACCCTGCACACATCTACACATTTTGTCTACACATCTGTGCAGGCCTGCACACACACACATCCTATCAGGTCTCACACACCCAGACAATAGATAGAGAGCAGCAGTTACACTAACAGCATCACAATAGATTGACTGAAATAGTACTGTGGGATTTAAAAGATGGAGCCAAGCCCAGCACAGACCCACACAGACCCAGAGAGGCCGAGCTCCTCTGACTGTCAGCGGGAATCAGGCCTCCCACCACCTTCCACTTAGAGCACCAGAGAGGCCCTCCCAACAGAGAGAAACAAAACACAATCACTCTCTCACTCTCTCTCTCATTCCCTCTCTCCACGGCTACCTCCCTCACAGGTAGACAGCACTTCTGTCAGTGCTCTCCACTGAGCTTTGCAACTAGGACAAGTGAAGGTGGTTTGATTCTAGCACACTAGTAGAAGACATTTGATAGGTTTCATGGTTCATCTTCAATCTAGCCTCAACACTCACACACAGCTGTAGTACACACACACACAAAGATTTTTACAGAGAAATAGCTATTTCTTTCTTCTCGTGGAGACGTAAATCTTTTTTGAAGTGCAGAGGAAAAAATACTGCTTTGAAAACACTGCATTGTTGTGTGGATGCAGTTAGACATATAGCCCTTTACTTCTGGAGCACAGATGAAATTGAATACACTGTCTTAGTGACCTAGTCGATAAAGCTAAATGGGTCAAAGACGAAAAGTGTTTTTTTTAATCATCAAAAAAATATGTGTATTTACAACCTAAAATGTTGTTGTTTTCCTGCACATTAGAATGTATCCTGTTAGATTTTAATATTTTCCAATGAAAAAAAAAATAATGATTATGATACATTTTTACCACTTATTACAGAAGACAGCAAATAAAATGTAATTTTGTGTAACAACAGTAAATGGGGGAACCCGATTGACGCAAGGTGCGTCAAAAAAAACACCCTTTCTTCTCTGTTACTTTGCTCCGGAACTGTACATCGCAGCAAGATGAAACCTTTAAGCTTATTGCCTGACAGAGTAGAAGTGGGGCTTTCCAACGATACTATGCACTTACGATCAAGTATGAAAATAAAAACAAAACGCTGCACACCTATCACTCTCGTTTGAATTACTAGATGAAAGAGGAGACACAGAGCTATCATTTGATACCAATAACATCCTTCTGGGTTATAAAACAGACGAAGTGACAGCAAAATAAGAACTTCATATAGCTTGACTTACCCCACATTTTTGTGTGTTTTTGTGGCAAAGCATGGTCATAGTCCAACACTACCATGTGTTTCTCTAAGGCAAAGCATGTTTATAATCCGGTTTTGAGATCTTAGCAAATTCCTGCATGGCATCCGATTCTAGGCTCACATTGAATCCCAATTTGTTCGACAAAGAAACACCTTTTTTGCCTTTACTTTGTTCATGGCAATGCAGTAAAAATGTGTTGTGTAGAGAATCATCATGAGTGCACACACAGGCTAACAAGCAAACTCGGGTCAAGTCAGGTCAGATCAGTTCGTGTCACCTGAGCGCAGAAAGGTAATTTTTCATCGCTAAATAAAAAAAATGGCATTTATTTCTGTAAGGCACACACCACATATGTCTGGAAATTGCTCAGCCCCAAAGTCCCCCTCCACCATGGTTCTTATATTGCCAAATTCAGGACAGTCTGGTCTACACATACAGTACATGAAAGTCATGTCCAGCTGGCAGCTTGCTGTAGTGAGATACATTTCAAAATGTAAGAATTGTATAATACGATTTTTGTATTATTTAAAAATCAATATCAAATCAATGCAAGTAATAATATATGAAATGGTGGCAGATCTGGGTAGCCTAGACTTTGCTGATAAAAATATAGCGTGTAAATGGCACTTACAATGACCAGGATAACTAAAGGTAGTGGGAATGGCAGGGTTAAGGGTTAAGCATATCAAGAGTAATACAACTTAGATGACATGTTAAAAGACAATAGTTGAGGATCACATTAGTCATCAAATACACATTAATTTACATTTTAAATATACGTAGCCTATGAGTATTGGAATCAGAACTTGTGATTTTCATATCCGTAAGTAGTTCTCTGGTATGTGTTCCTGTCTCTGGTATGTCTTCCTGTCTCTGGTATGTGTTCTTGCACATGATAGGACTGTTTTTATTTCATTCTGTTCTTTTGCCATTTAGTATCAAGTATCTTTGATAGTCTAACTTTAGAGATAAGGGGGATGTACATTTTTGGTAGTGTCACTGGTCTGCATGGGTGCAGTCCCTGCGTCAGTGGTTATCTGCTTTGGATTGCCAGGTTGGCACTAAATCGGGGTCTGAATTAATGCCATGTAAAATGGGATGACCAACAGCATCTCCTGTCTGCCAAGAACGACACTTAAACCCTTACGATTTTACCAAGACAGAAACTTGAATGAACACAGAAATATTTTTAAAAGTCAAGAATTGATTTTAATACTTCTTCAATACTTTTTAAAAAAAATTATTTGATTTGGGGCCCCCACCACCTTGACATCAGCAGTAATATTGAATATACTGTAGTGTGATCATTCAGTTGTGTATTTCATTAATAATGTATAGTATTTAATAATCTGCATAAAAGTAGCTAAACATATTTAGTAATTTGAATACAGAAAAAAGTAAAGGTTTGCCATGGTTGCATAGCCTATTTCTAAATTACATAAACCCAAATAGGCCTAAATTACCTAAATCCCATAGCCTAGGTAGGTTAGCAACACAAACCTGAGAGATGCTTGTGAGCAGATCAACTTGATATTAGCCTATTATTATGTGTTACCATAGCATCACTTGAACTAGCAGCCATGTCTCGCTGTTTATGGCATGACAGCTACGCATACTTGTGTGTGAGGAGAAAAGACGCACAGCCACAGGCTAGGGGAGGAGGCACTAGAAGCTTGCCTTGCGCACACACATATTACTTCAAAACAACACAGTCATTTTTAAAAGTATCGATACTAGTAAAATTAGGTATTGTGACATTTTTCATTTCAGGGTATTGCAAACTTTTGTAGTATCGGTGCACCGTGCAACATTAATTTTTGCATTATGATGGATGTGGCCTGTCTGAACCAGTTCTCCAGAAACTATAGAGCACATGCTGAATAGTGTTTTTTTAAGGTTATACAGATTTTATGATGTAATATAACTTATTTTAAACATATTTTCTCAATAGTTACATTTATTAGTAGGCTAAACAAACTACTTGAGTACAGTACTTGAGTACAATTTTGAGGGATCTGTACTTTACTCGAGTATCATTTTTGGGGAGTACTCAATAATAAATAACAAATATTGTACTCTTTACTCCACTACATTTCTATCCATAACCGTGAGTACCCTTTACTTCTTCTAAAAAAAAGGAAAAAAGAAAAATCTCGGAAACCCTCAATTTGTTGTTTCCCTCTCAAAAGTGATTGGATTGTGCAGGCGCCACTGATTGAGACAGCCTATCAGCAATCACCTTCAGCTTTCCGCCAAAGTCAACTCCATGGTCAGATTTAGATAAGAGACAAAGCCATAGATGAAACAATGGATGAAGACGCAGCAGGTCCATCCCGGGAATGTGCCAACCTGTGGCCCCACCTCGCCAGACTATTTCAATTTTCTCAACAAGTTAATGATAGTTTTCGCTTCAAGTGTTTCAATTACAAAATAGTATTTTGTATTTGAAATACATATTTTAAATACAAGTATTAGAAATACTGCCCATCCCTGGCAACATGGTAAAAAGATGAAAATGACTTGATTCAATTCCTTTTACATTCTCCAATGTATTAACAATAACATTTTTCAATATAGCTGCAAGCAGCAATGAGGGGGCCAAGCAGTAAGTTCAGCAGGCCAGATTTGCCATGTAACTCAATGCCGTTGCATCTGACATATACTGTAGCATTAAGCAGTCACAGCAAGTGCCATGCCAAACAACCCAAGACTGGCTGAGTTACAAGGTCAAGTTTCACATCAAAACATAACTGATTTTGTGGGGCTGAACCAGGGCTGAGTGTTGCCGCCCCCTCCCCCAGCCAGCCCGCCCCCCAATAATCGCCCCTGCACGTCCCTCCCCGTCCCGCCCTTGCAAGCAAGCATTAGAATGAACTGGATGGAACTTGCTGTCATCAGTTTCATATCAAAAATAAAAGATTGATTAAGATATAATCACACTTGCTGTGATTTAAACATAGAGGTCAAAATATACAGGGTGCGTTGACCTCGGCTTGGTCCAAGGATTCCAACGATACCTCATTTTGACAAACGGGTCAAAAGTTATGTCCGTAAACACACGTCCAACTTTTGCCTGTTGGTGGCGCTTAAGGTGCCGGCATGAAACTTTGTGGAATTAATTTTTGGACTGTCCCCAATCAGTGTGCCAAATTGTACAACTTTTTAGTAGACGGTTCTATGGGCTACCATTGACTTCCATTGCAGAATAATACATCAGCAACTACAGGCCAAAATGCATTTTTGCCAATTACAGAGCCCCCTAGAGGTCAAAGGTCACCAAATTTCTTGAGTGTCCTCCAGATGGGGTCTGAGGTACATGTACTAAGTTTGGTTTTGATACATGAAAGCGTTGCTGAGATATGAGCTCACTTCCTGTTTGGCGGCTTCGCTGCAAATTTCGATTGGCTGTTACAGGCGAATGCTTCTGTCAATTGTTCCAGAAAGCAATGCACTGATAAGGCATCGTCTGAAGATGGTCTCTGCTAATTTTGGTGAGGATCAGCTGAAATTTGTGGCCTGCGAAAACTTTTTTGTGTTTTTGATTAAATCCAATATGGCGGCATGTTTCTTAATTGCAGCGCCCCCTAGAGGTCAAAGGTCACCACATTTTTTGAGCGTCCTCCTGATGTGGTCAGTAGACTATACACTAAGTTTGGTTATGATACATGAAAGGGTTGCTGAGATATGAGCTCACTTCCTGTTTGGCGGCTTCGCCGCAAATTTCGATTGGATGTTACAGGTGAACGGTTTTAGTTCCGAAGACGAAACACCACAACATTTGTTAGGCTTGGTCTGAAGATCATGTATGTCAAGTTTGGTGCCGATCGGACAAAATTTGTGACCTGTGAAAAATGAGTTTCACTTTCGCTAAAATCCAATATGGCGGAAAATCCATCATGGCGGAAAATGACGTCATAGGGTGCGTTGAACTCTGCTTGGTCCAAGGTATGAAACTTGGTGACATTAAACATGGCACTGTCCCCAATCAGTGTGCCAAATTTCACAACTTTTGACCAGACGGTTCTATGGGCTGCCATAGACTTCCATGGCGGAATAATAATAAGAAGAACAAAGAGAAACACAATGGTTGCCTCGCAGCTTCGCTGCTTGGCTCCCAATAACTCCATGTAGGACGTTTCTGTACCTAAATGTGAGCACTGTGGCAGTAGTAATGCAATGTTTAGAAAATGTAGGCTACTCTTGTACTCTTGATACTCAAGTTCTTTTAAAAACAAGTACTTCAGTACTTTTACTTAAGTAGACATTTGACTGTTGTACTTTTACTTGTACTGGAGTAAAATTTAGCAAAGGGTATCTGTACTTTTACTCAAGTAATGAAGCTGTGTACTCTGTCCGCCTCTGGTTCTAAATAGGTTTTGCAGACAGCCTGGCAAAATTTTGTAACATCTAGGCCTATAGCATCACAGTGTTTCCCATACATTGACTTATTTGTGGCGGCCCACCACAATATCAACATTGACCACCACACAATGATTTTCCAGGTTGTACTAAATTGTGCTTAAATCTGGTTAGCATCATAACCACGCTACGCTAATTTGCTGTTGCTGTTGCATTCAAGCTGTGAAACTGTTGCATTCAAGCTAATTCTGCAAACTTACCACCACAAATAGAATTCAATTATGTGGGAAACACTGCATCACATCCACTGATTCCCCTACAATGTATTCAACAGCGGCGCAGCACCATTGCTAGATTTTGAGCGCCACCGCAAAATCGCTAGATTCTTCACATGATCAGTAATATCACGACATTTACTTGCACACTGTAAAAGCACAAAAGCCATTTTTAAATAGTTTTGTGAGTCATGACTAAGTTAAGTGCATCAAATCCTTTTATGTAGGCATAAAGGTTATGTTTTATGCGATTACAAGTTCGAAGACAAGCCTGATGCCGAAACGTTCTGAAGCAGGCAGTAGGCTAGGCAAACATTACGGCTACATTGTTTGTTTGGCTATCGTTTTGTTTTGTTTGTTTGTTTGTTTTTTGGGGGGGGGGTGTTGTCATTTTGAAAAAACGAGGTAGCTAGTCTGCCAGTGTATGCCAATGTGTCTGGTAGTGATTAGTCAAGCGTTTCTCAACCAGAGTGGCCTAAAGTTTAGTACCATAGCACCTTACCTGTCGCTGGCTTCCACGTGCCTCTACCGATAGGCCTATGTCTTGCACCACAGACGGCATGCAGAAGTTATCAAACAGGAACTTCACTAGCTAACCCACCACCATTTACTTTAGAGGCAGGTTGTGAGCAACAGGCAAACGCAAGATACAGTTTCAGTCCACAGAATTGCCGCTTTTTATTCAATGACCAACAAAGCACAAATCTACTTTTATCTATTATAGTTGCCAGCTTCCCTCTTGCAATTTAGCTCTTTATCTGCATATTCTCCCTTGCTGGGGCATTGTTCAGACCGCAAATGTGGTATATGCGTGTCAGATGCGTTACCAGTCCGTTTTCATTTCGGCACCCATGTCAACAGGTTACACCGTGCACAGTGCCTGCATGACACGCACGTCTCAGGCGCGGAACGAACTGCGCTGAAAACACGCGCAAGCTAGAAATAGGACCGGCACCTATTTTTCACGTGACACCCGAGCGTGTTGGAAGCATTTCCATTCAAAAGTGATAGGGAAGAGATGTTTTAATAGGCATGTTTTAATAAGACTGGCCGCAGCAGCGCCGCATCAGAGATGTTTCTGGTATGAATGCACATAAACGCGATGCAGCAGCCACGGAACAGACACGCAACGCACACGCCACCTCGGTGGTCTGAACGAGCCTTTAGCCTACCATTTAAAGGAGCCACACCACTTTTACAAGATAGCAAAATAACACAGTAGGCTGACTTGTTGAGTTTTTGCTCCTGCACCATGGAGGACAGGCCTGTTGTGATTCCTGTCCATCATTGGTGGGCTTATCTATTTAAGGTGTGCACCCCTAACATTTTCAGTTAGGGGCTACAGTGCTCCTAGTTAAAAAAGTTAGTTTAGCGCCCTTGTTTTACCCCGATGCTGTTTTTATGCCGTCAGAACAGCATTATATTATCAAAGAGCATTAGAGCATTTCTATCAAAAGCCCAGAAAATTTCAGTGCTTGCAGACAGGATGTGGCCTATTCAATTAAATATAATTTATATAATTGTTAATAAATTGTATCCCAACATCCATTTCTGCCAATAAAAATGAAAGCTATAAATCAACACAAAAGAAAAACATGAATAATCCTGTCTGAAATGATCAAATTAAGGTTTCTGTTTGTGACCAGTTCAAGGTGAGCCTTATGTGCTGCAATAATCATGCTTTGTGATTCCCATCTTTTTTCACAGCAAATGCATTGAATCTGTTGAGGGTTATGTCATATTTGTATGTCTCAAGAATTTCATCAAATCTATGGACATTATTATGGATTGTACATAGAAATTACTATATTATTATTATCGCGTGCTGCGTGATGTTGCTAATGGGGAAATGGGAGAGAGACCGCTGTGCGTGCGTGCATTCTAAACTGCCCCATTCTGTGTCCAGTAAACAGAGTTGCAGATAGCCCATCCTTTTGTGTGTGTGTGTGTGCACTTCATTCATCTTGCCCTGTGCATCCAACTGGTCCTAACCACTTCACATTTGCTAAGCTTACATGTCCACTAAATCTATCCAGAAGTCATAATTTTTCTACATTTTCGTACGGGGGAGCATGCTCCCGGACCTCCCTAGCATGGATTGGTTACCTACTGCCAGCACATAACAGCACCGCTGCTGGAAACACTGACATCCATAACGTCACGTCCATCACAAATCTTTTAAGTATTCAAAAGTAACAAAAGGACATGATTTCTTCATCACAGTACATTGATAATAAGCTTTGCACAGCCTGTACATTCTTCCATCATCACGTTTGAGCTGCATAAACTTCTCCTAAAACATTATGGATGTGACTTGGCTGTGGAACTGACAGACTCATAAACAGGCGTCTTTTAAATGTATGGAAGTGTGCTATTAAAGCTAACTGAGCATACATATTGCTTTATCATTCCCTTGTCTATCTGAACATTTCTAAATGATAACATTTACCTAAATAATTAAAATGACATGAGATTAACATGAGTAACCTCTGTCATCAATTATGAATACTTTCATAATAACATGATATAAGGATGGGTATACTGTAGTTAAAGAACAGGTCTCTCTTGAAAATGTGACACAAGGATTTGGGACTTCTCTTGGTGAAATAGTTGTAGGCTATTATTCTGACTACTGCTATCTTCAATAACTTTCTCACCACCTTGAAAGCATCTCTGCCCTAGCTCGGTCTGCATTAATTATCCGATTCTATGTTACAACCGTTTTGCATCTAGAAAAAAGTACATCACAAAGGATGAAATACAAAAATGCAAAGCATAGCCTAAAATAGAAATAAAATGCAGCAATTGGTACCTATAGTAATCATTCAGGACTAAATGACAAAAACCTGAACCCTGAATCATGAAACTTCTACTTCAGCATTATGACTGTCCACCTAAATCAAAGAATGACCTTGATCAATAAAGTTGTATATGCAAGAGCAGACGACTTGCTACTGCACCTTTTTTGTCTTTAGGGGTCCTTCTGATGATCCCACAGACTGACACAAGACTACCAGTTTTGATATGACTTCATACTGGTGCCTTTACCTTGTTACACTGAATTACTGTAAATGAAGGCATTGCTTTTTTGGGGGGATTTTTTTATATGACACAACCAACATTAATTTACAATTTATAGACAATTTTGAGTTTGGACATTAATCGATTGATTGTACATGAATTGACACAAAAAAGTCCCACCATGTCATTGACCTGGATTCAATACTACACAACAAAAGGCACAGGGACGAATTAGCCTACACACATAATTATTAGTTCCAGGTATTACAGTAATGCTAGTGAGCTTCTTTTCTTCCTGAATTGCGTTGACATTGTATGCAGTTTATATTTCCAAGAAGACAGACAAAGGCCACCATGGGCCATGCTGCTGAGTGATGATGCATTGTTTGTCAGGGGCATTGATTTCCATTCTGTGGCTGCTGCAGTCTCGGTGCGTGATGGGCGCCGGCCGCTGGGCCCCACACACGTAGCCTTGATCTGACCGGGACTTAGACCTCCACACTCGAGAGAACCTGCAGGAGCCACTCTCCTCTGATAAGATGAAACTGTGTGGGAGGGGGCGGGATGGGTATGATAATGGTGTATTGAAAAAAGGCCTGCATAGAACTATTGTTGTTTTCTGACCAGGCCACTCTCCACAGTTGTTTACCTTTTAATGCCTATAATCTACTGCAGCAATGGCATTTAATAGATATCCACTGTGGTGAATAGCATCTCACGAATAGCACGAATAGCATGAAGCGGCAGCGGTAAGCATAACATAATGCTCAGACCATAATAAGTTCTATCTCGTTACTAAGTAACACTTTGAAACTACACTATACAACGGTTTGCCTAAACTGACAATTGAATACGCTTGCAATGCTCAGCTTGTTCAACGCTAGCATTACGCTAGCGCTGCAACCATTCCGCTCCCGAACCATAGAGAACAACTTGCCGCAGTTGTTTTTTTGTTCGCTTGTTTGTTTGTACATTTTTACGAGGCGCTTTTATATTGTACTGAATCTTAACATTTTCCTCTTGATATTGTGAGCTTCTTGGGGATCATTAGACATTCATTGCTTGAGGGACTGACTAGGGTCCCTGACAGTAATAATACTGAGGATCAGACTCATCCACAATAAACATTAATTCAGGTGCTCAACCAAGACGATGATGACACTAAACAAAAAGGTTCCTATGCTTGCATCTCGCACACTTTATTTTCATCACCAAATGTGTGTTTGCCATTTTGAGTGTTCTGTTTTAAGCTTTTTTTTTTTTGAGTGTTCTGTTGCAATTGATGCAACTATGTCACTCCTTTTGGCTTTTAAGAACATCATGGACAAAAATTAGCCAAAAGGTTTCATTATTAAAGATATGTCATCCTAAGGCTGAGTTTCACGAAAACATTGCAGAAGAGCTCCACCGCCTCAGGTTTAGTGAATTGGTGAATCACGACTCAACTTGAGCACATTGTTGGCAACAATACCCCTGATCACCTGAATGAGTGCAACTGATGCCATTGTTAGGCGAAAATTAGTCCTTTCCAAATGACAGCATTTGGATTTAAAAAGCCATAATGATTTTCTTCTTCTGACCCAAACAGGTTTAAGTAAGTCGTGTTATCTGAGGGCCAGGCTCACACATGTGGGTTTATTGATCGTGTTTCGTCCATCTTGCACTAACCATCATCGACAAATGGATCAAATTTCCAATCATGCGGGGCCCCTACCGGGATCCAGATTAATTCTTACAATCGAATGGGAGGCCCAGGACCTGTTGTCTTTCAGGTATACTGGTCATCTTTTATTAACTGCATATTTTAAAGGCTGATGAGTTTGCTCTCCCTTTGGAATAGCTCAGCTGCGCCGTTTACCTGCTGAGAGAAAATCAATTTGCTCTTTAAGTAATGCCGCTGCCATTGCTAGCATCTTTGCCTTCTGAGTGGGTGCTTTGAAAGGAGCATCCACAGATGAGACAGATGCACAGAACAAAAGAGGGTCTACTAACATGTTAAGAGCCACTTGGCCTGTTTGACCTTGCAAAGGGAGCAGAGGTGTACAAACTTGGTTTAAGAAGGGATGGGGAGCCGAAAATGTGGTGTTTAATTATTGTGTATGGTTAACCTGATGTGAATGGAAAAAAGCACTCTTACAAACAGCATTAGGTTAAGTGTTACAGAATGGAAGCACATGTGATCAAGGAATAAGCTTAAGCAGCGATAACGAGCCAATGCCACTGGATAGCTCAACCTTGGTGTGTGCCCGAGCATCCAGGGCTTCTGTTTTTCTAATGTTCTCTGAGTCACCTTATGCAATGATTAATTCCCCCAGATAAAAAAAAAAGAGTTTCTCTGCATAATGAACTTCCTCTATTAAAATGAGGTAGCTTAATGAAAATCCAACCGAGTCATTCGACAAGGAAGACTATATGCACACTGCTCAGACAAAGACGAGGAGGAGGTGGCAAACAAAATGGCTGGCCAGGGCCTCGCCTCAGCGGGGTCATTATGGAAGGCGACGGGGAAAACATTCACCACAAAACTGATTACACCGTGGGGCTGCGGCTGCTAGACAGCTTGTGGAGCGCCGAGAGAAAGGTCAGAGCAATTGCGGCGGTGGCATACTTCAGAAGCCCTGCTATCTATTAATCTTTAAACGGCCATTTCATGTGCAGGAACTGTTGGTGATTAACTCAGATAGATCTGCCGAGCTGCAAGAAAACCACAGCTATCAACATTTTCAAGCTTAAAAAGAAGGGATTGTGTGTGTGTGTGTGGGTGTGTATGTATGTGTGTGTGTGTGTGTGTGTGTGTGTGTGTGCGTGCGTGTGTGTATGTGTGCAAGGAGAAAGTGTGTCTATTCCTGCCTCTAAAGCGGTTTTGCTAATCCAGGGTTTCATGTCGGCAGCATTTGAAATACAACACACAAGCGGGGCTCCAGAAAGCGGCGGGGAGGGGAGGTGAGAGTGGGGGGGGGTTGCAGGAGAATATGCAAACATTGCCATTTTCAGTCGGGCAGTGTCCGGGGCGGACCGCAGGGCCTTGGGGCCGAGTGATTGATCGGGCCAAGTGACGGCGTTAAAATGCAGGCCTTAGGCAAAGACTGCCGATCGCAAGCAGCACACCGAGGCCCACTTCTCCGTCAAACATGACAGCCGCTTACGAGAATGGATTACAAAAGTTGGCCCAGTTGATAAGGTGAGACATGGAGGTGGGAGAGGTGTGTGTGTACGTGTGTGTGTCACTTCCCTCTACTATCTTATGCACATTAGACATATGTATTGCTGGGTGTGGGTTTTGTTTGTTTTTGTACATGTTACAAAATATTCTTGTAAAATCAATATGACTTTACACTCAACATGGTCTCATACATCATGCATTTATGCCAAATACCCTCATTTGATCTAACTGAGTGTGGAATGTATGGCAAAAATTGAGTGACAGAGACATGTGAGAGGGGTGGGGGGAGCAAGAGATAGAGTATATCAAAGGAGATGAAGATGAGGTGGAGGGAGGAACGATACAGGAGGCCAATAGCTAGCTTGACTCTGAATGGCGTTAGTAGCTCCAAAAACAATAGAGTGTCCCAGTGACTTCCATTTTACTTCCGCTACAAGGGACCTATCTTTCAAAAAAATATGAACGGGAGTTAATGGAGAGGTAACAATTATTTTTTGGTCCAGTTTGAATTGTGCCACGAATTTCACATATGATGTGTGTGAATTTACTATTTACTATAAGTACTGTTGTTCGATAGACTTCAAAAGTTATGTTGTGTTTGAGCGAATCCGCTCAGTGGACTACATCTCTCGTCTCGAACGATGTAGCACTATGTCACCAACGTAATGAAATGATAAGATTAGCTGTTATGCTAGTTAACAGTTGCATCTTGCTGCCTGCTATGTCACTTAACAGTATCTAATGTACAGTCTATGGACGAATACAACTTACCTGATGTGTTTAATCCTCTGACTCATGGTATTTTCATCGGCAAGGAAAGCCCAATTAAGACCTGTTGCTGGTATGCTTGTACAATCTAGTGTGGCTGTGAATGAGCTAACATCACTAGCGCGACTGATGGGTTTGGAGTCGTTGGAATTACGATCTTTCACAATGTTGTAATTCAATAGTTACGAAAAAACTGCAAATGTCTTTACATGAAAAATTGTCTTTAAAATTGACAAACATCATACGGGTAATTCAAGGCACAAGTCAACAAGGCTGTGCTTCGCAGGCAGTTGCTTGCTTACTGTACATGCTAGTAGTAGCCAGGGTGGCTGGCATCGTAGGCCTACATCAACTCAGACGTATTGTTTGATTAGTCTAAAATATAAGCTGCTGAAACCCTATGTTTTTGTAAGGATTATTATTATGCCGGCTTCCCTTTCCTGCTTTAAAAATAGTTGAGCAGAAATTATTTTAAGTCCCACAGGCACCAAAATTGGTAGAGCTTCCAAGCCATGGAGGGATCTCACATAATTAACTCACCACGACTTTAGTTGGGTGCTACATTAAGCAATTTACCACAACATTCTCACCACTTCACCACACATTCACTGGAGGCACTACATTTCGTGAAATTCCTTCTATAGAGGGCGCTACAACTGCAAAAAAAAAAGCTTTTTTGTAACCTTAAATAAGGGTCTTTTGTAACTTGAAATAAGGTGCTTTCTTTAATGACAAAATAAATCAAAAACGTCAAGCAAAATTATGCTTAAGAGCAGTCTTATTTAGTTTTGCAGAGATTCATCTTTGTATTGTGTTTTGAGACCATGCTGCATGACGATTTTACTCATATGAATAATATGGTGATTGATATAGGCTATAGCCTTCCAACTTGGCTGAGTTTCTGATGTGTGTTTTCAATTTCAGAACGTCAAATACATGAGTATAACCTCTGTGACATAAGCACATAATTTGATATTTATGTATTTATTTAACATTTATTTCATAAATATGTGAAATAGGGAGTTGAGACTCTTCTCACAGAAACAGTCGAAGGATATAATTATGACTACTGCAACCCTCAATAACTTTCTCACCGCCTTCTTACACGGCTCTTCATAATGCTGCAGAAAGCTCCATTCACTTGAATGGGCTTCCCAACGTTCAGTGGTCTGATATTTCTCGATAACAGACCATTGCTAATATAAGTATAACAGACCGCTGTCAAGCAAAATTTCTTCCAGCTAACTCCTGTATTTTGCTCCTCACTCTGCATGCTAATATTTATTGTAGGCAAACAATAAACATTGTAAAATTGTCAGGAGATGGGTCAACCAAGTAGCCTATTTAAGAATAAAAGTAAGATAGACTTTATCCAAAGAAATGATTATAATAAGTCAGGCTCTGTGTTAAACTGTCCATCAATGCCAAATTATTGTAGCCTAGTGCCTAGTGTAGAAGTGCCCACATTTACTATTCACAATATTGAAAGGGAGTTCATCAAGAGAAATTAATTACTCAAGTATACCATCAATGGGCCCATACATGGTTTATTTTTTTTCACAAGTTTTTTTTTTTTTATCCGTTCTCCGGTTGGATGCGGGTGTGGACTAATAGACCATCCACCGGAGCTGCATTTAATAGTAGCCTATACTCTAGAGACTCCTGAGCTAAACATTGTTTACACTCCTACACTGTTACACATTTTCAACTGAACTAGTTAACTGAACTGAACATAGTTAATGGAGATATGGACTAGGCTATTTCTGTTTATTATGCACTTGAAACGTGCTGTAGGCCTGGGCTACATTTGCATTTTTCAATATGAAAACTTCCTTATTTTCAACAGAACTCAAAGATAATGAACATACGGAGTATTCCTAGTTTGTTATGCCCTTTATCATGTGTCTTACATGTTGTGCATGCACTTCTGCTGTAGCATTAATTTCAGTTTATTCAGCTATATTTCTGAAGAAGACATTGTGTTGCCTCAGGCCCGCTGCACATCTTTTGAAATTTGATTTGAAATAATCAAATATGTCTTAAAGTTAATTCATAAATTAACTTTCTTTGCATTCATTTGATTACCAATCACGATACACTGCTAATAATTGTTTACATTGTTAATATGGACTTCTGGAAAGTTCTGAAATGCAAAATAATAGAATTTTAATCATGTGATAAAATATGTGATTAATCGCGATTAATAGAAATTCAGCGATTAATCGCGATTAAGAAAAAATTAATCGTTTGATACATGAAATGGTGGCAAATCTGGGTATCATAGACTCTGCTGTGTCTGTGTGTGTGTGTGCACGTGTATGTGTGCGTGTATGTGTGTGTGTGTACGTGTGTGTGTGAGTCCGCTCCACTCATCTCCCAGCGGCCAAGCGTTAAATGAGGTGTGTGCGGAGAGCTCCAGCCGGTATTAGCTCTGCGGTCTGCTCAGCGGCACTGCAAAGGTCACCGAACACATGTACCTCCGCAGAGTGAATCCCTCAGCAACTTCATCGATCTGCTCACACACACACCGCCAACTACACGCCTTGCACACTGAACAACTATGTTTCTATGCTATCATCAGACTCGGGATGATGTGTGTGTGTGTGTGTGAACTGTACATGTGCGTGTCTGTGTGTGAGTATACATGTATGTGAGAGTGAATGTGTGTTAAGCGTAGGTGGGAGAGTGATTGCCTATGTGTATGTTTTCACAAGTTCTCACCTCTGGAGCTTTTCTTGTAGCAGAGGTACGTGTACGTGTGTCTGTGCATGAAGCATCTACTGTAGGCTACCTCTGTATAACTGCACATTAGTATGAAATTAGTGGCCATTATGTTACACCTGACCTGCCGCTTTCAAACGAGCCAATGAGCCCACACACCTCTCCCTTAGCACATCGCAGTACTCTAGAAAAAAACATATAACAAACTGATGCAAAATGGGGGGGTAAAGGGATTCCGAGGCAGGATTCTAGGCCTTCGGCTGATATCATTACACACCGCTACTCGTTCAAATCCTTGGATCCAGATCCCGCAGCCAAACATCTAAGCATTCTTAGAACTCAGCTTCCTGAAGGAAGTTATGACCTCCACACAAAATATAAAATGGCATCTCCATCTCTCTCTCCTTCCTCTCTTTCTTCCTCCCTCTCCTTCTTTCTGTTTCTCTCTCTTCTTTTGGAGAGCAGAGATGAATTAAGGAGAGGGAAAAGAGAGAGAGAGAGAGAGAGAGAGAGAGAGAGAGATGGCACAAGGCCTAGTATTGATTCTGTTTCTATGGCCACAAATACTTTACAGCATAATAAGCCTATGCCTCAAGACTATTCCCCCTTAAAGGCGGCCAAATGGCCTTACTGTTATCTACAAATCACAGCTCTGCGCGTTTGCTGAATGGCTCTACAGCTCAGGAAATATATCAGCCGCGTGCAGGGGGCTGAGGCAGAAAGCCGAATCAGCCAGGGCCCAAGCGTAAGCACTTTTTTCCACGCCGGATTTTTGGGGTTGGCGGTCTCTCGCATCACAGGTTTGGGTAGTTGACGTTTTTATTTTTTTCTGCCCTGCCTCTGACTTAAACGCATTGAATATCTAAAGTCTTTAGCCCCCACCGTGATTCGCCTCCCGTGAGATTTGTTTATGACCTTGGGCAGAGAGGGGATGAAGAATGGAGCTTTCTGAGAAGGCCCGGAGTGGTACTCCACTGGTGGCTTGGTACCACTTGGCTCGGCTCGAGGCAGTGCGGCGCAGCACAGAGGTTACCCCTGTCACTGCAATTATCTGCCCGTCGTCTGGCAGTTTGTCACACGTCCGTGGTGGCGGTGGCAGAGGCAGCAGTAACACAGAGAAATCTGGACGGACTGATGCAGTGG
Organism: Alosa sapidissima; assembly: GCF_018492685.1. Classification (NCBI taxonomy): domain Eukaryota; kingdom Metazoa; phylum Chordata; class Actinopteri; order Clupeiformes; family Clupeidae; genus Alosa; species Alosa sapidissima. Next base: position 1,451,793 of record NC_055975.1, read on the forward strand.
CAGGAGCTGGAGCAGTGAGGAGATGTCTCCTCTCTGTCTCCCTGGTATGATGTGATGTGACGTGATGTGACATGACTGACGGGGAAGAACGTGACGGCTCAGACACAGATCAGTTACCACAGACAGCTCTCCTTGGACAGCTGCGTGTGTCCCAGGAGTTTTGCATGAAAAATGATCAGATTGAAGAGGAGTCACACCACTAACGAGATAATAGCAAAATAATAGTAGGTATTGAGAGATAACAAGCGTGATGCTTTGGCCAATTTTAAGAGAATGACTTTTGATGAGGGCTTGAAACTTGATTTTGTGCAACAATGTTCAATTCAATGTCCATTTTGTCTCCCTTATGCATCTACTGTCTGGCTGCACCTCAAACTGGTTTGAGCTGCTTTCTTCTTCCTCTATTTTGATTTCACGTGAAAAGAAAAAATGATCAGCAAATTTTGAGAGAGACATACACAAATGAAAAATTGTGCTTCTGGTATACAAGGCTTTTTATACTAATAACTGCAATGAGTCATGTTCACAATTCACTTCTGTCACACATACACACAGGGAAAAATATAACCAAGACGGAATGAGAAAAAAAAGAAAATCTTTTTCCTCCCTTGCCATTTGAACACAAAATGCTAGTAATAGAAAGCTTGCCTCTGTCGCTAAAACAGCAGTTTGAGAATAATTGCCAAAGAGGTGACTGGTACAGCATTAAAAAAAAAAGCTCACAGGTTCAACTGAAGTATGACAGAAAGAACACTCAAAACTCTAGACCTCTGACTGTGACAAGCTTTGTTGTGTAAACTCGGCTTCTCCGGCGTTCACCTGTTTAATTATTTTCCATCTAAAATAAAGACAGGCAGAGACACTGTGGTTTATTATAAGCAACATACCAACACACACACACAGAAAACTCCCTACATCTTGTTTGAAGAACACAAAATGAACACTACAAAGCATGCCAAAACTGTGAATGATCAAACCTAGTTTAACTAGTACCTTGCTCAGGCCAGGACTAATAAACAGTAATGTACTGTATACCATCTGCCTCACCCTGAACATTCACTAACTATCTATCCACTAACTACTTGCGATATAGACTATTGTAAACTCTAAGATTACTGACCAGCACTAGGCTAGTATGAGGCTTCTTCGAAGTAGTGGTTAGGCATAGAGTCAGCTTCTGGGTTCCATTGTTTTTTGTTTGTTTGTTTGTTTTGCTTGGGTTTTTTGGGAACTTTGGGAAATGTATCCCTAACCCTAACCCTAACCCTAGTCGACCCCCTCCAATTTGCTTACAGAGCCAACAGGTCTACAGAGGATGCCATCTCAAACCTCATGCACACCACCTTAACTCACCTGGAGGAGGGGAATGGGAATTATGTGAGGATGCTGTTCATTGACTTTAGTTCAGCATTCAACACGATAGTACCTCTCACCTTGGTCACAAAGATGAAGGCCTTAGGACTGAACACCACCATGTGTCACTGGATATTAGGGCTGGGCGATATGGCTGAAAACTCTATCACGATATAAGTATTTCATATCAGTCGATATCGATAATTATTGATTTTTTTTTTTTATCTATTTCAGATAAGGACCAGAAGGGAGAAAAAAAGTTCAATTTAAACACTTATTTTAAACTTAACCAATTCCTCTGATTTTAATCACCTCAGTTATCAATCAAAGCAAACAGGGGGAAAAATAGCAATACAATGATGAAAAACACTCAACTAAATGTGCACATAAGTCTGAATGAAAAGCAGCACTGGTTGAAGCCTGGAAATATTGTAAACAAAGTAGCTTAATTTGCAAGTTTATCATAGTCTACTGGTTAGACTGTTCAGTTTCCCCACGTGTGTTTATGTTTCAAATGAATACTTTTTCTTCTTGAGGCCCGTTTGAGTCTGGGAAAATACTTTTCCATTTGCATCGGGATTGAGATGATTAGAACTTAGCAGTCAATTTGAATGCAACAGTTTTGAACAAATTTGTGCAGCGTACTAATGATGCTAACCGGATTTAATAGCAATTTAGCAGTCGTCTTGCACGATTGTAAACGTTTGGATTACATGTGCATGCTGAGGAGGGATGCGCCTGTTGAGAGGGAGAGAGAGAGAGAGAGGCCTACTTCTATCGCCTAGACTACTCTGGTCGAGTTGCACATAGCTACAATGCAAGATATATTTAGCCTATTATTTATGGTCAACGTAAGGCGGGAGGTGTGTGTTGCTTTTAATTATCGAATGTTCTATCGAACTTATTTTTTATTGATATCGATTACATGTCTATTGCGATATATATCGCTATCGTTTTATCGCCCAGCCCTACTGGATATTTGACTTTCTCACCAACCGTTCACAAGTGGTTAGAGTGGGGGGTCTGACATCTGACACATTAACCATCAGCACTGGTGCTCCCCAAGGCTGTGTTTTGAGTCCACTGCTGTACAACATCTACACACATGACTGCAAAGCCAACAGTAGTCATACCTCCATCATCAAGTTTGCAGATGACACAGTGATCTTGGGCCTGATTAGTAACAACAATGAACAGCTCTACTTGGATCAGGTTGATGAGGTGGCACAGTGGTGTCAATCTAACAGCTTGACACTGAATGTCAATAAAACCAAGGAAATCGTAGTGGATTACAGAAGGCAGCAGCAGAACTACAGTTACACCCCACTAATGATCAGCGACCTGTAGAGAGAGTCACAAGTTTTAAATACCTTGGTGTCCACATTACTGAAGACTTAACATGGACTGTTAACACTCAATAAGTTCTGAAGAAGTCCAGACAACGACTCTACTTCCTTCGTCAGCTAAGGAAATTCAAAGTTTCTACATCCATCATGAAGGCCTTCTACACTTCAGCGGTTGAGAGTGTTCTAACTGGTAGCATCATCACCTGGTATGGGAACTCCACAGTTAGAGATTGTGGTACTCTGCAGAGAGTAGTGCGCTCAGCTGAACGTACTATAAGAACTCAACTCCCTGCTCTACAAGATATCTTATTCCAGAAGAGTACTCCTAAGAGCCCAAAAGATCCTGAAGGACTCTTCTCATCCTAACAATGGATTATTCCTACCGCTGAAATCAAGAAGACGCCTAGATGTAGTCACAAAGCCAGAACTGAGAGACTCAGGAGAAGTTTTTATCCCCAGGCCAACTCTGAACTCACACTATACTGACTTTGCACCCCCCCCCCCACCCCCCCACCCCCCCCCACACACACACACACACACACACACACACACCTACCTTTTAGCACTTTTACATCCCTCTCCCTTTATTTTCTTATTTCATCACACGTCAAAACACACACACACACACACACACACACACTGTGTCTGACTTTCTCCAACTTTTGCACATCTCCATAGAATTTTTTATTTATTATTTTTGATTTCTCCTCCATCTATCTACCCATGTCCTTGATTGCCTAGCCTTTCGCCCCCCCCCCCCCCCCCCCCCCACCCCCATCCCCAACACACACAAAAAAAAACACACACACTTACATCATCACTGTCATCACCACACATACATACAGCACACTGCTTGCTACAGTAAGCCTCCTCTACATACTTGCTGCACACTGCCCCCCCCCCCCCCCCCCCCCTCCCCTACATACACAGCACATTATTTCATCAGGAAGCTTCTCCAACACACATCCCCAACATACAGCACACTGTCCCCCCCCCCCCCCCCAATACACAGCACATTGTCTCGTGAGGAAGCTTCTCCAACACACATATTGCACACTGCCCTCTCCCCACATACACAGCACACTATCCCATCTCCCTTGTCATCCCCCCAACACACACACCAAGACCCCTGGCAGTTGGGTTAGCCCCTTGAGCCGTGGATCTGCCCAAGGTTTCTTCCTTGGTAAGGGAGTTTTTCCTTGCCCCTGTTGCTCTTGGGTCCTTGTTGGTGCCCCCCGCCCAATCCCAATCCTCCCCCACCATGCAGCCCTTGCCACTTAATCTACTAAACCCCTCTTCTACTGCACTTTTTACCCCCCCCCATAAATGCACAAATAGGCTGACACTAGACATAATTTCACTGCATTTCTTACTTCCAGTGACTACAGTATATGCATGTGACAATAAACTTCCTTGTATCCTTGTATCTTATATCCTTGTATCAGCTACGACAAAATTGTGGCAAAATCCGGTTGAAATCATGTAATCTGACCAAGCCATAAGTGTCATCAGTGGTGTCCTTCATTAATCTGTGATTTTTTTCCTGTAGGCGGGGGCTCTCTCTGTCTTGGAAGGTCTGAAGGTCGGACCATTAACCACGTTTGCTGCATAACACTGGCAACTGGCTGGCAATGAACACCAAAATTGGCTTTAACAAGACCACCTGAAGAACTAGCCTACAACCTCAATAAACCCACATACCAGTATTTCTGCTAATCAATGCATGTCTATGGTGTTGAGAGCTGAAGTTTGGGCCTGTGCGGCTGGTGCTGAACTGCCACTGTCTCATCTGTGTTAGATGGGCGTAGGGTCCATTTCAATTTCTCAACACTGTGTGACTGTTAGACCCCCACAAAAGTCAACAAGAAGATTATATTATTATGTTAAGATCCTAGTTCACGATTTAGGCTACTATTCCAACTTTTTTTTTTCGTGATTGTAGGTTTATCACATAAAACCATATTCTAGCTCATAGAAGTAAAACAAAATTACTTGGTATGTCACATCATATGTGTACTTCATCTGGCATGATGGACAGCAATCCTAAAAAAGAGCTTAGACCAAAGCATCTGCTTATCTATCCACTGACATCTAGGTCAAGGTGTTAGATCACTCTGTCCTATCATTGATTTCCCCTGCACTGAAAAATCATTCAAAAGCCATGATAATAATAATCTGCCAAAGTAGAAATAGGGGGGTCGTCTTAATTTCAAGACAGCTCTCATGCTCTAAATTGTCCCACAAAGCGGCTGCCTGACCTAAAAAAGAGAGTTGTGTGTGACCAGATCAATAGCAACTGCCAGTTAGAACTGATGTGGCCAGATACTATTATCACCGTCTAATACATCTTCATTCGAGACCAGGCAAGACAACGACTGGAGGCCAGTCTATTGTTGAAAATAACTTGGCCAGCCAGCAGGCAGTGAGGGCGGGCGTCTCAGTGTAGAATACGAGTGTATGCTTGGAGGTGGGAGAGGCGGGGAGGAGAAAAGATCCCAGGGGACAGGATGTATTGAATCAAGAGAAAGTCCACTAATGCATTTCACTAGAGGTATTTCACTGGTGGGCTGGGAAGAGAAAGTGAAACCTTTATTTAAAAACTGTTGATAATGTGATAGTTTGCAGTTCACTGCCCGTGCTTAGATACAGCATAGATGGACAAACTGAACATTTTCTACACGGATGAAAACCTCCCTTGATTCCTATTCTACTTCGGGTTTTTTTTTCTGCCTGTCTCTTTCTCGCTCTGTATCTCCCTCTTCCTCCCCTCCTCTGTCTCTCTTTCAATTGGAAGGCTACTGTGAATGTTGTGTAGCTACATGATGGAACAAGCAAATTGATAACGTTGATTGATAAAGTTGAAAGGCTCAATCTGAAGTTACCAAACAACAATTTTCGTTATTATTATTATTAGCAGACGGTTATGTATTAAAAAAAAAACCGCTTCTGAAATGCTATCATATCTATGTTGCGAACCTGGCGGGACATGTAACCTAGAGGTGATTTTGGAGGGACACTTAGGGAAATGTTAACGTTAACTTATCATACTTAGCAATAACAAGGGAAACGTTAGCTAGAATGTCGTGCACAGTTAACGTTACGTTATGTTATGTTAGCTAATTGAAGATGGAATTTACAAGTTACACCATTGAAGAAACACACACGTGCTTAAATGACCAAACCAGGAAACTGAAATGGAAACTTAACGTTAAAGCATATCATAGCACTAGATATTCACTAATAGCGTTATCTTAACGTTAACGTTACAATTGTCTGCTGACTCCGTTAACATAGCAACGTTAACGTTAGGTTAATCTATCAAACTTACCACAGAATTCTTCATGGTTGATTTCACGGTAAATCCCTCTGTTCTCAACTCGCTCCTGTCTTTGGTTATATCTAAGGGTCTCATTTTTGTGCACATGGATATAATTAAAAAATTATATGCGATGCAATGAATTCGGCGACAATGTTAAAATGCACTGCTTTAAAACAGTGATAAAACATTAGCATACACTCTTCACTGTTAGGGTTGCTAGGATCCACTTAGAAGACGCGCTGTGGTTGCTATACACAGAACGTCACTCCCGTTTCCGTCGGCATATGGCAACCACACAGCCTGAAGCAAAGCAACACGTGTAAAATATGGTTAAAATAAGGTGTTTATGGTAGCCCAGCCTTAACCTATTACAAATTATTTTAATTCCACCCTTCTGGACTGACATAGGCTACATAATGAATTACTGTGACAACGTAGCAGTTACAATACACAGTACAACACATACAATAATACAGTCATTGCAGTCATTGCCGCAGTCATCATTGCATCTTGCGCAGTCATGTAACCTTATTTAACATGTTTTTTTTAATTGATTGAATTCTCTGAGCCTTGTTGTCAATGTGTGACGTGCTTTGTGTTGCACTTTGTGCATGAAAAAAAAAATATAGGCCTAGGCTAATTACCTAGGCCTACCTACAAGGCTAGGCCTATCTCTTGTTTTCAGCAGGAACATTATTTCAGGTTTTTCATTAGGCTAGAGTTAATGTCTGCAATGGTGGACATTTTTGTGCCAAGGCTTCGTGCTGAGTCATTCCAGTAGAGAGTGTGGCACTTTTTAATCTCCCTCATCCCTCCTGGAAACTTCCTCCACAGACCTACACAGTTATTAATCTTCCTGGGGAAGGCAATTTCTCTAAAAGCCCCTGTTTGCTTTTTATGGTCCCATTGAGAGGGACACTTGCTGTGAGTAGAGGGACCGTAAACAAGGGAGGAGGAAAGGCAGACTACCTTGGTTGTTGTCAGTGCTGATCACTTTGCCCTCTACTGTCTTTTGTGTAGGCTATTCAAAAGACAAATTAAGTGTTTTGTTTTTTCCTCTGATGTTTTTTTTTTTTTCCTTCAAGTTTGTGACCGTTTTCTTTTGCTGTAACATCATACAGAAATCAGTCCTTCCTTTGATGGGCTTCAAAATAAAATGACATCCATGCATTTCAAACATGCTTTACATGTTATCCCCAAACAAAGGTGTATTTCACAGAAAATGTATTATGAGCCTACAGACAATATGTGTCACTGTGTGTGTTATTCTTTTTTCTTTCTTTCTTTTCTTTTCTTATAGTTTTTTTTTATCTGAAAAAATAAGCACACAGAAAGACAAATTGATACAGTAAAGGAACAAGAGAGACAGACAGAATGAGAGAGAGAGAGGGAGCAAACTGCCAGCAGCAGCTCAGCTGATGTGATAAATTGCTGGTGTTGTTGTCCGCCGTGTCTTCATCATCCCCACATTGGTTTCATCTCCGGCTCATTTGCCAAGCCACCACCATGCCCCAGCAGCAGTCGCAGCGAGGATGGCAGCAATTATGACATTGTTAAAAGCAGGACACGTTTGGAGAAACGGAAGCTAAAATGTGCTGAAAACATGCATGGAGAGAGACAGAGAGGGAGGGAGAAGGAGAGAGAGAATGAAGCAGAGAGCAAAACAGCAGGAAAGTGTGGAAATGGTGTGTGTGCATGCCAATTACTTAGCTCTAAATCACCTGATGGGGCCATCTATTAGTCTGTCATTCAGGGGCCCCGGGTGAGATGCCTCATCTATTTGTCACTATCATGAAGTGAGAAGTGTGGATGGGGTCGCATGAGCAATGTGCCACATTGGCCTCTATCACAACTTGCCAAGCTCATCCACCAGCCCTATAGGCTTTTCTTATCTGTGCTTGTAGCCTATGTGCAGGCACTTTAATGTCATCCATGAAATGAAGGATAATATAACCATGATAATAAGTACTTTTATATCAAATATTCTGATGCAGCTATTACATTCTTGTTTGGTGATTCTGTTTTTCCTTGTGTGATAATAGTTCCAAAGGGACACATGCCATGTAGGTTTATTGCCCGTGTGATGCACCACAATCTCATAGGAGTTTCATATAGCTCTCAAAGACCTCTGTGTAACTTTGGATGGATCTTAGCAGTGGATCAATTGGGGACACCTATGGACACACAGGCAGGCAGTAGAAAGCCACACTGTATTGATCATCATGAATAATCTAATCAACATGGCTTCAGTAACTCATATCTGAGTCCCAGTACACCGTGAAAGAGGATAAATTTCCCATCAGCCCATGACAGTACACAAAGAGGCAATATTTTCAAAATGAAAATGTGCAATCAATTAGGCCTACAGTTTTTCACAATTGCTAAAACACTAAACCCAATTATCTGAACCAAATGCTCAGTTGCCTGAACACATTTCTTGAATTGATCACTATTTTGGCAAAACTATAAACAGTTTTCCCATATAAAACACAATTTGCATATCACATAGAGTCTAAACACATTCTCATGCAATAAAACACGTAAAGTCATGCACCTGTGATGCATAATGGTAACCACAAGTGGCAAAAGGTAAACACAAAGAAAGCACAGATGTCATACGTTAAAGGAACCGTATGTAAGATTGTGGCCAAAACTGGTACTGCAATCACTTTCAAATTCCTGTAGAGAGGTGTATCCCCTCCCCCTCCCTCCTGACTGGCAGAGTTAGCAACCTGGATGCCGAAACACTACTGACTTTGTGATTAGTAGATAGTTGGAGGGTGGCGCATCAGGCCAAAACACAATATGACAACAATATCCTGGCCGGACTACTGTTGTCAGTGATATAAGTATTTGAAATTAACATGATTTCTTAATGTCTAGTGACATATCAGGGCCATTTTATGATTAATTGAAATACATTTCTTACATACGGTTCCTTTAAACACAACAACTCAAAGTTGATCACACTTGTTTCAAAAAATGTGACACAACCAATATAAGCTCAATACTTTTACAGTAAATGTTGAATCCACTGAGTTATGAAATCTTTTTTGCTTTTTTTTATTTATTTTTTTTATGCAAAATGCATTTACTCTATTGTATGAAACTTTCTCCTGAAGCTGTATGTCCTGCCCTGAACACTGTGTTTTCTTTTTTTGATGTAGTGTATAATGACTGCTCAGTAGTGTTTTCATTTGGACTGCTTTGTGAATGATCTGAAGACATTGTTTGGTTTTGAAACTGTTTTAAGGCGATTGTTCAGTTTTGCAGAGGTTGCCAGAGGTTTTGTAGGTGAATGTAGTTTGAGATTTGAGGTTTGTGTTTACAGTTTTCAGAAAAGGGTGGAAGGTTTCAAATGTGTTTTACAATTGTGAAAAACTGTAATATTTGCTTTTGGTTTCCTTTAATGCTGTGAACGTTCACAGGAAGTTCAAGGTTACATGGCATAAGCCTCAATTTGACAGCAAGAGGGATGCAGAGATGTGCAGTGTCACTAGGATTATTCAAAAGGAAATGTGTCAAGCTGGTGATAATGGAATGGCATTAAAAAAAAATACAAGAGCTGTCATCTTGGCACGTGACCAGGAGATAATGATTGGATACTTAAAAAAATAAATGAGAGATGCTTAATATTCACATCTATGACCAAGACATGTCTTAGCATTCTATTTTTTTATTACATGAAGCTATAAACAGGCCAAGGTGTCTGAACCACTGAGGCAGTGTGTACTGTATGTGATACATATATATATAAGTCAGCCATGCTTCATAACACATACATTCTCTCTCTTCTTTGACACGCAGATACACAGAAATAGAGAGAGACAGGGAGGGTTATATCCAGCGTGGCTATGCAAACACAATTTGTTGTCACTTGAGCAAAAGCGATGTGGCTGGCTGTAGCTCACCTAACAGATGCTGCTGGGTTTCAGCACAAAGCAGACTGATGAGACAAGACAGCCGTTTATGCACCCTTTATATTTCTATGAAAAATCCCTGCATGGGAAATGACATGGGGGAACCAATCAGAGATTTGGCAGTGGAAACTGGCCCAAAAAAGTCCCCCTTTACACTATGCCCCCCCTTTCCCTCCCCTCTTTTCTCCTCTCATCTAAGGGAATCTGAGTACTTCCTGTCACATCTGCGACTATCACTGGGTTTGAACCTCTGCAACCTCTCCCCCTACCCTACGCAAATACCACGTCCCCCACCAACACCCACCTCACACACACACACACACACACACACACACACACACATACACCCTCCAGGCACTCCACACATTGGCTGAGCTAATTGCCTCAGAAGCAGGACGGATCCCTATTTGTCCTAGACTTTGGGAACAGATGGTGTTTAAGTAAAACATTATTAACACCTCCCCACACCCTGAGCTGCTGTGCTGCCTGGGAAAAGACACACAGGTTAGCCACTCATTTACATTATGCTCTCAACACTTTCACAGATTAGGGATGCAGTTGTCATGGTGTGGAGTCCTCATGGTGTGGAGTCCTCTTATTCATTATCCTCGCCCCTGAAAAGAGGGAAGAAGGTATTGTTATCTGGTTCAACCACCCGACTGTCTATCATATGTGTGATGGACGTTAAAACTGGCTCCATTTTATTTATTTTTTTTTATACAATTTAAATTTCAATTTAATATCACTTATAGAGCGCCAAAATATTGCACATGTCTCATGGTGCTTTACAGAGTGTTAAACAATCAGAGAAGGCCCATGAGTAACAGGGGCGAGGAAAAACTCCCTAGAATTGGAGATACATGTAGGAAGAAACCTCGAGCAGATCCACGACTCAAGGGCCTGACCCATCTGCCTAGGGTCCGTACAGAACAGTAAGGTCTGTTTACATGATAAATGAATAAGTCAGTTAGGTGTAGAGAAAAAAACATGGTGTTTAAGGCCACCAGAGGTTTATGTTACAAAGAGGTGGGATGGTTACATATCCAGTATGATAATGCATGAAACAATTGAATCAGTCAGAAAGTTAAAATAGTCCAGTGTAGGAATGAATTGTCCAAGGGGATTATGAGTTGTCATAGGGCAGGTATAGTGGGTCATTAGGCTGCGCGGGCCAGGAAGTCAGTGGGTCAACATGCATCCTAGATGATCATCCAGATATGGCTCAGAATGCTGATGCTGGAATTTGGTTACACTTTGCCTGACAGGGGTGAGGGTTTGCAGTCAACTGCTTGTGTTTGCTTTTGATTTCATTTCTCTATACTGTGGCCTGCATTATTGATGATTAGTGGTGTGTTAGTTTGACAAGTGGCCTCATGGCCTCATACGTATGACACATACTGTATGTATTACCCGTAATGAATTGATCTTTGCTTGACCATGAAAAGGAGTCAATTTAAAGTATTTACACTTAAAATGGGTAAGTAGAAATATGTTTTCTTTGTGTAGGAATGTTCAAGTGGATACTTCAATTCAAATCTACACTGTATGTGAATGTATGGCATCTGCTGCTAAGGACCATTTTAGAAGCGCTTTCTTCACACCTCTAACTCTTAGCTGCACACAAGGGAGCTGGCTTTATAACTTTAGAGGTCAAAATATGGAATATTCTCAAAGTGGTTGTGCTTTGTATCAGCAGTACTTCAGTCTGGCTTTGTGTTGGTGTTGTTGGAAAAAGGCTTTTTTTGCTTGCCTGAAGATTTGGAATAGAGGTCAGTCCTTTGGGTGAAGAAATATCTATGCTGCTTCATGTTTTTGACATACACTTACAAACAAAGTGAAACACTGCAAGAAAACCACACATTTTCATCAGCCTGCACAGGTCCATTTTTGGAGACCCGTCACCGCCCGCACCCGCAAAGTTCAGCGCCAGATCCGACACCGTCACCCGTGATAATATCAAAATTAAATCCGCACCGCCCAGACCCGTTATTATTTGGCCGGTTACCTGACCCGTGTCCGCAATAAATCACACACAAGCTAACATCATTCCAATTAAAGTGCTTGATTTTTATCTCGCACCTCTCAACATCACAATATAAGCTCTCTGTGGGCTAATGAAACAGCCTAACGGGCGCTTTCTTTTGCGCTATTGGAGCACATAAGGCTACAAAAATAGCCTAATACAAACATTTAACTGGCCCCTGTCAACTTTCACATTTGATTTGAGTATTTTGCATTCAATCTAAATCTTAAGATAATGAACAATACATATATAGCCTAAAGTGCGCTTTCTTTTGCATGATTCAAGTAGCCTAACATCGACACCTTTTCTTTAACATTTTGCATTAGGGCTAAATCTTACAATAACGAACCATAGCCCAAATCTTGCTGCATCAGAACATTACACAAATAGACCTATTAATGTTACAAGAAAAAAACTATTACAAGAAAAAATACAACATGAGCCTGTTGATCACAAACAATACTGTATGTAGGCCTATACCTACAGTATGCTGGCAATGCTCCAACTACGAGATGCAAAGTCGCAGTAGTGACGTAATGGTCAAAGGTCGTAGCCTATTGACTCAAACACATTTTGTGATGTGACATATGAATATTGCACATACGCACTTTACCACCTGAGGGGGAGACGGGAGGAGCAAAAGATGTTGCCAGACAGGGTGGGACAAAATTGCAAAAGAGGAGAAATTGAGAGTGCGGATGGATGAAGGAGAGTGAGGTGATAATACAACACATTAACATGGTTGTGTGTGTGGGTGCAGGTACATATCATACATTGTTATATCCCGGTCTAGGGCATGTGGGACATAACAAAAACAGGCAGACACAAAATGTAATAGTAACGTGGAAAAATGACGGCAGCGAAGTGCGGCGGCAAAGTGCGGCAGTGGCGGTGCCAACGGAAGTGATCTCCAAAGCGAGCAAGAGCGAGAAACCTCTGACTGACTGAAAATGACTTTTAAAGGGGCAGGCTATCCTGACGTCCAATGGGTTCACACCACCACTCAGCTGCGCCAATCTTCCTGTAAGACACGCACAGAAACAGCGAACACAAAGAATATGCAGACAGACCCACATGGTGGTAACAACATGCATGTGTATGTGTGTGTGTGTGCAATGCGAAGAGCTACAGAGAGATCACACACACACTTTTAATATATATTCTTTGTGCACAATGTATCATACCAGCTTGAGCATGTGCAGGTCTGTGGTGTCTACTAATGAGGGTCAACGTGTGAGAGGAAAGACACATTATCACAAATAATGGAGGAAAATGGGTAGCTTTCCTTTCCTCCAGAGAGCTCCAGCCAGGACTCAATTGATGTTTCTGGGGTTATTTCTTTCTTTCCTTTTTCCAGTTTGATCCGTGACTCGGAACAGTCTGCTGCCATCTGCGTCTGGGGGCACAGCGGGAGTCGATTTCAATCCCGGAGTAGAGCGGGAATGACGAAGGCGGCCGCACAGGTTGGGTTCAGGTGCAAAATGCACTCTCTCAGCTTACAGTACTTACCCAGGACTGTGCGTTTCCCTGGAGACCGCTGCTTTTTGAATCGCCTAGGTGAGTGGGGTGCTGAATTTGCCGTGGCAACAAGGAGAAAAAAAGGGGCAAACTCCATCCAGTCGGTCATTCCGTTTGCAATTTGCTTCCGATGGCCTGGATGACACGCTGGGAGCTGACTGACTGCCAGTAATCATTATCTCTGCTCATGTGTATGCACATAATGGCTAGTGTGAAAAAAGAGTAGCGTGTAGCATTATGAATAGGTGTGTGTGTGTGGTGTGTGTGTGTTTGGTGTGTGTGTGTGTGTGTGTGTGTCTCACACTAATCTGTTCTCTCCCACTCCCCTCCATTTTGTGTCATTCTGTGTGTGTGTGTTGGGTATGTGACTGTTATTTTGATGGGTACTTGAAGACACACAGGTTTCTGCAGAATTGATGAGTGATAGGAAGAGCAAACAAAATGAAGAAAAGAGAGAAAGACAGAAACAGTCTGTGGGGGGGGGGGGGTGGTGGTAAAATATTGTGATATGTAGAGAGGAGAAGAAATGACAGAAGGAGACAGAGTGAACCAAGTAAAAGCAAGTAAGTGGAAAAAAGAGGCAGAGGCGATGGAGAGGGGGGGCGATGGGATGAAGGAGAGACAGAGAGGGGGAACAAGGAGTTTGTGCATGAGAGTTAGCAGGGTGGGAGATAGGAAATGGGGGTGAAGAGATAGCATGGTGGGGAAGAGAGAGGGTTGGAGAGGGGAGAGGCACAGAGACACCGAGAGTGGCTGCACCACCCAGAGGTGTCCCTGCATGATGTCCCAGGGGAAAGCTCTGCTGGCAGGCTGGACAGCTGGCAGCGTCGGGGCAGCACTTCCAGGGCCACTCAGCCATCCTTGCCATCATGGTAATGAGGATCTGGGGCTCAGTCTGCCATGCACAGAGCACACACACACACACACACACACACACACACACACACACACGCACACACACACACACACACACACACCTCTGTGCTGTAAATTGAGAGAAACATATTGTGCTGTTACGCTCTTCTCCACTCTTTTTTTCACCGTGCTTTGTTCTCTCTTCTGATTGTTTCCTCTTTTTTATTTGACTTCTTTCTAATGGGCACCATCCTACTGTGTCTGTTTTCTCCTGTCTTATTCATGCATATTTTACATCACTGTAATGTATTCACATCTACAGCAAGCAAGCATAGAATAGAGTAGAAGCACAAAAGATGGGTCAGACAATCTCTACAGTAAAGGGCCATCCACACTACTCAGGAACTCAGGAATTCTGTGTATCTACTGTACTATTCGCTAAATTGTCCATGTTGCCATGTTATTGTTACAGTTATGATTGAAAGCGTGGATGGGCCTAAATCACAATGGGCCCTATTTTGGCGATCTAAAATGCATGGTCACTGGCAAGTAGCTTAAATACATTTAGGGGTTTGTTCAGTCCACTTCGGGGTGGTTTTGTTATCAAACATTGGGCGCTTGGCGCAAAAAGGCGATTCTTATGTTTCTTAATCAATAATGGGTTTGTTTTGGGCGTGACATCCTTTAAACCAATGAAAATGATATAACATTTTCATAACATAACATAACAGTTTAACAATTTAACAGCAAGCAGCGCAATTTCAAACAGCGCATCAGTATTTTGACAGTCAGCGGCGCATTTGAAGGAATCTGCTTGCACGCGAGTCTGCATGGAACAGGTATTCCACTAAACCAGGGGTCGCCAACCCGTTGATCGACCTGTAGATCTTTGGGACTTTCCCAGTAGATCCCGAGAATAACAGGAAAAATAAAAACAGTCACCAAATTCCTGCATGTTCGGCAAAGTTTGCAGGACCTAAATTTCAGCCCGGTGATTGCGGGTAGGCTATGGCGCATGATTTATTCAAGTCCCACAACTCTAGCCATCATAATGCGAGAAATTCCCGCACATATTTTACAGCGCTGTCTGATAACGTTAATCTAATAATGGAGCGGCGTAATTGCAGGACCAACTTCTGACTTGAACCAAACGCATAGAACCACTTTGCAGGTGCGCTCTCTCGCTATCGCGCTCTCTCTCTCTCTCTCTCACCACTGAAGTCAAATTATGCTTAAGTAAGTAAGTATATATACTTATTTGATCCCGTGAGGGAAATTTGGTCTCTGCATTTATCCCAACCCATGAATTAGTGAAACACTCCGCACACAGTGAGGTGAAGCACACACTAATCCCGACGCAGTGAGCTGCCTGCTACAGCGGCGCTCGGGTAGCAGTGAGGGGTTAGGTGCCTTGCTCAAGGGCACTTCAGTCATTCCTACTGGTTGGGGTTCGAACCGGCAACCCTCCGGTTACAAGTCCAAAGCCCCAACCAGTAGGCCACGGCTGCCCCATCTGCTTCTACATCAACTATCTGCTATCCTATTTGCTTTTACATCAACTCCTAACTGACAGGAAAGAAAAATGAAAAGAAATGAAACGAAAGAAAAACAGGAATGAAAAACGTTTTCATAATCGTTGATAAAACCTCATTGAAATAATATGCATTTTTCCATATGGGGTCTCCTTCTAGCCACAGTGTTTTTGTTGCAAACAAAATCAACCTAAGCGTGCTCAGATGACGTGATAGACGAGGCGCTGTTGCTCACTTGTCCATCATCGTAAAGCCTGATTTGATTGGTCCGAACAGCTTTGGTTCGAACATACTGTAGTTGTACTCCCCTGCACTGACCCAAGTTCTGCAACTGCCAGCTCATTGCCCATTGCCTTGTCTCGACTATCCATTATTTTAGGGTTGGTACAGCCACCACCGCGGCAAATGATGGTCTGACCAATCTGCACAGCACTCCTTGACCCTGGCTATCTTGGCAGACAAGTTCGCTTGTTTGGAATGTCAACTCATAGATTGGCATTTGCTATAGACGACAGGCGGCTCATAACTGTCTTAACTCAAGTCGTTTCTCCAACGCATCCCCATTAGATCCCTCTCTTTGCTACAGACGACAGATGCTCCATCACTCGCTTTTGGTTTCAAACGCAGCTCAAAGCTGTTCTAACGCAAGTCGGAATCCCAGCAGACTGTTACTCGACTCATTCTTTTAGGTTTGGTACAGCCACCACTGCGGCAAAAACGGTCTGTCCAATCAAGAAACTCAAAACTCTCGGCCGGTGGTCCTCCGACGCCTATCAGCCTTAGAACTCTTATATCAGATCAAATCTCTCTGATCTGAGGAAAGCGCACCTCACACTCTCCCGCTGAATTTGCTCCGTGTGGTTCTGGCCATAGGGTCCTTCATCTTAACACAATTTTTGGGGTGTATGGCGGAATCCTGCCTGGCTATCTCATCACTCCGGCACGATTCCGCGAAGCACTTCAGGACCCTGGCCAGAGACTTCGCCAAACAAATCTTGAATTAATCTGACCGTTTTAGACATTCATTTTTGTCATTTACCTTGTTTCCAAAATTTTAAACTGAAACATCCTTTATCAGAGATTGAAACCCCAAGGTTCATTCAAAACCGCTAAATTCCTTTCATGCCGCGTCTGGATTTGTGCTAACAGAATGCTAACACTACATAGATTGTAGGCCACCTAATAATGACTATAGGGAGGGAAAGTGAAAACCAGCGCCCCAAGTGGTTGCGTTCCTATCGAAGAGCAGCTTTAATGTTAAGTCCCATAGACCTATTTCAAAAAAAATATTGTGAAGCCAAATCAGCGATGTTATCCACCAAAAATATTTTTCAGTGTCTATACAGTAATAATATTCTAACTGAAAATGTCAGACCCTATTTTGCCTTATTTAAGAAAATCGAAATTGCTCCTTTTCTTTCATAAACGAACTACAAAAGAAGTCACGTGACTTTACCCTTCAACGTTACTCACGGTAGCATGGTTTGTTTATTAGCCTGGTTAGCATTGACACTTAACACTTACAGCTAGCTCTACATGTGAGTAGAAGCACAACACCAGTTATCCTGACATAAAGGTTATCACCACGCGGTTTACATCACGTTCCGTTATTACAAAAATATGTTAAGCCAGTTAAGCAAATTGCGTATTGATCAGTTAGAGATTAAGCGCCCAAACATGTGACGTCGCATCCAGCTGTAGTTCCTCATCACCGTGTTACGACAAAAACTCAAAACAATTCAACTGATCCTAAAAATAAGGTATGACCACTTGAAGCAATAGATGTGACCCCAGTGCCTAACATATGGAAGGCATTAAATTAAGATCCCACTGTGCACCGAGATATATTTTTTCTAAAAAAAAATCCCATCCACTCCGCTAACCTCTAGGAACACAACCACTAGATGGCGATGAGATTACTTTCCCTCCCTATAGAATGTCAATGTAGAACGCTAGTGATGCAGCCCAAAAAAACTCACCCAGTGGAGTACGTTGGTTTAATTAAAACCTACGTTCTTAAGGGTTAAGGGTCTGGCCACGAATAATGTAATGGCCCAAGTCGAAGGGCGGCACCAAGCATGCATTTGAAGATCTCACTGCACGCAATAGGATAACACTAGCCTGACGAGCCAGACCCACATTAAAATGTAGGGTCTGGGCACTCACCGTTCGCAGTGCTCAGTCCGAGGGGCGGGATAATCGGTTGTCTTTCAAATTCCCTCTGCACGCAATAGGACAGTGCTGAGTCTTATGCGTTTTCCCACCAGCGGAGCTAGTTGGCTAGTTCAAACTTTTGCCAACTTAAAACAAGCTTAACTTGTGTCACACTGTTGGCCAACAGCAACATCCATCTTCTTTGTTTTCAAGTAGCAGGGAATTCAAGCCAAACCGTTGCAACTCTGCCATCAATCATTATGTTAAGCCCGCCTAACGACTCTATACACGATTTGATTGGCCTGATAGAAGTTTAATTTTTCGAGCTCACAAGCCAACGGAGAGTTGCTAGACTAGCCCTGGAAGCAAATGTAATTTGCTGCCGCTAGGGTGCGTCTAGATTTCTAGGCTGGATAACACTAGACCAATGTTTACTCTGACTGATTCTGGACTTCGACGCTATTGGATAACATGACGATCAATGTTTACTGACTGATTCTGGACTTCCAACGTTGCTGTGCTGTCGTCATCTGTTTAGCTTCTGATCTGTTTATTGCTTCTGATGTCAAGTAACGACCATTCGGATATGTTGTAAAATATTGAAGAAGTTGTGGGACGTTTACATAGCAAACTGCATGTTCATTTTGTCCCCCATCCCTGTTTCATTCATCCAGACCAGGAGGTACGAACGAACAGGCACGTTCCACTTTTGTTGAAATAATTCCTGAACGGTTTTATTCAGAGCTGAAAATGCAATGGTAGCCTATTTGACAGAAGATAGATGTTGCTAGTGACAAAATATTAGTTAATATTAATATTTCAGTGTGGTCCGATCTCAGCAAATTACGCTAAATTCAAGTGTTTCAATCATCCCAGCTATTTTTTTTGAACGATGAGTAAGCCGGAATGAAAACAAGCCGAAATGAAATAGGAGTATCAAGGCTATTTTTAAAATGTAAGGAGTAGAAAGTACAGATAATTGCGTGAAAATGTAAGAAGTAGAAGTAAATGTTCCGCTGAAAAATAATTACTCCAGTAAAGTATATGTGACTCCTACACGATTAAGCTTACCTAGTCACCATTAAACCACAGGTCTAGATTACCCAGAATTCCCCACTAGGGTGTATTCAACTGAATGAATGGAGTAGGAGACTGTGTACAAAAATAAAACACTTTTATTTTTAGACGTAGTTTGTCATGGTATAAAAGCTGGATGAATAGATAGATGTACTCTAATCAATACTGTTGTAGTATTTAAGCCGTATTCAGTATGGGGTACCCACTACAAAACAAATGCAAACCATTGAAATCATAATCTTCAAGCAAATATTTCAACCCCCAAATAGGGCACACACACAGTAATCATGGCAAGGATGAAAAAGAAAACAAAGAAAAGAATAAGCCTCACCACCAAAATATAAAGAAAACAAACACAACTTGGAGGTGGTTTCACACACAAAGTACGCACATACGTAAATAGGCCTAATGCCACAGCTCCAGTATGACCGCTGCTACTCTAGCTTAAGACACCAAGCAAACTACCCGTGTGGATAAGCTATTAATATGGCTGCACGCTACCAGTATGAATGGGCTATCAATAGGTTTGGATCAAGTACGCTACCAGTATGAATGAGCTAGCTTTAAATCAAACACGCTACCAGTATGAATGGACTAGGGTTGGATCACCGACAGCTATCAGTGTGGGTGGGCTATCAATAGGACTGCAAGCTACCAATGTGGATGGACTATCAATAGGTTTAGATCAAATAAGATACCAGTATGGATGTACTATCGATATGAGCTAGGATACCTATACAAACGAGCTACCACTATATCGTCGGTTTAGGTAAGGCATCACAATACATGATAGGCTACACAATCAATGGTGGTGGGAAAAACAGTGGCTACAGGTCGTTCCTGAAAGTCACAAACAAAACCATCAGTTTCCTGTCCACTACATGGTTTACATGATATATAGGTTACACAGTCAATACACAACAGTTATACATTCCCCTTATTAAAATGTACCACAGCTTTAATTAATTTACCTCTTTAAAATCCCCCGCAACTGCACGCATTTAGTCGGCTGACCTCTTGCTCGGAACCAACAAATCCAAGCGAACTACGGTTTAAAATACATACAAAATCATTCGTTGGTAAAACACTGTTACAAACAAGGCAATGAAAAATATTTTACTACCTGCAGATAATGTTGCACAAAAGCCCAGGGGAGCAAACGGGCAGGATGACTGCAGTGTACCGCTCTGTTAAATCACCGCCGGCCAAAAATCCACACGCAAAAACAGTGCCCTCACCACTGTGTTTGCCGCGCCATTCAATTTTAACAAAGGGCCTGCAACCCGGTAGCTATCTACCTGCTACAACAGGTCACGTGAATGACACGTCAGGTGAATGAATCAGGTGACCCCCTAGCCTTACCCCACTCCTACCCGTCACATATAGATACCCAAAATTTCTACTTAAATAAGGTAATGAAGTATTTGTACTTTGTTACTTGACACCTCTGCACTTACCCCAATAATGTTTGAATGACTGAATAAAAAACCTAAGGACGTTTATCATGCAGAGGAGTTGCTGCTTACATCTCGTGACAGTGCGTCTTTAGCTGTGCTTCATATGTGCCTTTTGCTAAAGACCAGGTTTTTCTTGGTCAGTGGCGTAATGCTTTTTAGATGGTGTAAAATAGCGATTTTTAGATAATGCACCAGACCACACCATAGGTCGTTAATTGCCACACCCCTGGGCACATTGTTTAATAAAAGAGAAGCGCATGGCGAAAAATTTGAATGTAAGAATAAACTTTGCGTCGTGATAAGGTGAAAACCAGCATCCCAAGTGGTTGCGTTCCTATCGAAGAGCAGCTCCAATGTTAAGTCCCATAGACCTATTTTTTCTTTTTAAATATTGTGAAGCCAAATCAGCGAAGTTATCCATTAAAAATATTTCAGTCAACCAGTGTGTATACAACATTTACTGCCAGCTCTTCATGTGAGTCGAAGCACAACACCAGTTATCCAGACATAAAGGTAATCACCACGCGGTTTACATCACGCTCTGTTATTACAAAAATATGTTAAGCCAGTTAAGCAAATTGCTGTATTGATCAGTTAGAGATTAAGCGCCCAAACCTGTGACGTCACATGCAACTGTACTGTAGTTCGTTATCACCATGTTACGACAAAAACTCAAAACAATTCAATTGATCCTAAAAATAAGGTATGACCACTAGAAGCAATAGAGGTGACCCCAGTGCCTAGCATAGGCATTAAATTAAGATCCCAATGTGCACTGAGATATATTTTTTCTAAAAAAACAATCTCATCCACTCCGCTAAACTCTAGGAACGCAACCAGTAGGTGGTGATGAAATTACTTTCCCTCCCTATGCGCTGTGTTTCTTATCGTCAAAATAATTTTTTACAACTTCCACAACTCTGGCCTCATGTCATGAGCATTCTCCCTCCCTGGCAACAACCCTTAATTGATTCAACTCTCTGCCACTCTGCTCACTCTCTCTCTACTCTGCCTAACGAGCTCCACCTGGCTCCGCCCTGCTCAGCTCTTGTTACCTGGCCAGCTGCGCTGCATTTCCTACTCACCATCCTCACCTTGCCCCACTCTGCTCTAATTACTCTGCCAGCTGCACTGCATTTCTCCACTAACCTCTCCCAGTATATAAAGCCCTGTTTTTCAGCCAAGCCCTGTCAGATCGTCTTCAAACCTGGACCAGTAACCTGCCTGCCTGCCTGCCTGCCTGCCTGCCTGCCTGCCTGCCTACTCTCTGACTCCTACCTGTGATTCGGATCCTTTCTTGACTGCCTCCCTGTTCTACTGCCCCGGTTATCCCGACCTGCCTTCCGGATCTTCTCGATTACTCTCCGATCTTCAGCCCCCCCGGTAACTCGAATCTGCCTTCTGTCTCTCTCCACGTTTAGTGCCTAGCCCTGGTCTGTACTACTGCCTGCTGTTCACCTTGCTGTTGTGTGTGGGTTCCCCTGAGCCCCGAGAACCCCTGACACCCCTGGCACTCCTAGCACCCCTGGAACCGGAACCTCCAAGACCTCACGTTTCTCTCACTCCTCTTCCCCCCTGAACCCTTCAATAAAAAGACTCTGAATTTGAACTTGCGCTCTTGGGTCGTCTTCTGTCCGTGACAGAACGATCTGACCATCATAGACCCAGCGCACTCCCTGACCACTATGGAGGAAGAGCCTGAGATGACTGCCCTACAGCGACTGGAACGCACTGAGGGAGACATCAATCGGATGGCTGGCGACATCGCTTCCCTTCTCCAGCAGCAACAGCAACAGCTTCAACAGCAGCAGCAACAGTTCCAACTGCAGCAACAACTGCTAGCCCAAGCCCTGCAACTACTCTCAAACCCGGCTACTCCACCTGCACCCACCCCTGGTTCTTCTGTTCCTGTACCACCGGCAGTGCTGCCACCAGATCCCCACACTCCTGAACCAGAGATTGGGAACCCGGAACGTTTCGATGGAAACCAAAAGCAAGTAAGACCATTCTTGAGCAGCTGCCGAATCCAGTTCGCACTACAGCCCAGGACCTTCTCAACGGAGGGAGCCAAGGTAGGCTATGTCATCACCCATCTCACCGGCCGAGCTCGGTTGTGGGCAACGGCGGAATTTGACCGGCAAACCCCAGCCTGTGCCTCCTTCAGTGCCTTTGAGGAGGAGATGTTAAAGGTCTTTGATCTAGGCTCACCAACAGCCGAAGCGTCACAAGCTCTGCTCACCATCCGTCAGGGCAATCGGACAGTGGCAGACTTCTCCATTGACTTTCGTACCCTGGCCAGTCAAAGCTCGTTTAACTCGGAGGCACTGGTGCAAGCCTTCCTCCACAGCTTGGCGGACTATATCAAAGACGAGCTTGTTTCTCATGACCCGCCCTCAACGCTTGATGCCGCCATTGACCTTGCCGTCCGCATTGACCGCCGTATACAGACCCGGAGGAGGGAGAAGGGGCGTCTCAGTCAACCTGCCATCCGCACTCGGGTCGATACCTCCTCTGTCCAGCCCCTGCCTGTCAAGTCCCAAGGCCAACTCAATCAGCCTGAGGCCATGGAAATTGGCCGTGCCTCTCTGACTCCCGAGGAGCGTCGGCGCCGTCTAACCTCCAACCTTTGCCTCTACTGTGGTGGTGAAAATCACCATGGTCGCCACCTGTCCGGCAAAAGCAGCAGCTCACCAGGTGTAGGGGAGATCCGGGTGAGCTCAACAAGTCTTCAGTCTCCCTCCATTCGAAAACCCCTGCTTCATCTCCGCCTTCAGCTTTCCGACACGACTCATACGTTGGCCGCCCTTGTGGATTCTGGAGCCGAAGCAAACATCATGGACCCTGAGCTTGCACGGCGACTGGACGTGAACCATCATCAACTGGCACAACCCATTCCTGTACGAGCCCTGGATGGACATCATCTGGGCACGGTCACTCACATCTCAGCCCCTGTGACAATTCTGCTGTCAGGAAACCACCAAGAGTCCATCCAGTTTCACCTCCTACACTCACCTGGCCAACCACTCATTCTCGGATACCCGTGGCTCCGTCAGCACAACCCCCACATCGACTGGGAGACAGGAACAGTCCGTTCGTGGGGAAGGAGTTGTCACCAGACCTGTTTAAGGGGGGCCACCCTGCCCGTTCATCGGGAAATATCTAGCGCTACCCCCGACATATCCAATGTTCCGACCTGTTACCACAGCCTGAAAGAGGTGTTCAACAAATCCAAGGCGACATCTCTACCCCCACACAGACCCTATGACTGCGCGATTGATCTCCTGCCTGGCACAGCACCTCCCAAGGGTCGTCTGTATTCACTGTCAGCCCCGGAAAGAAAGGCCATGGAAGACTACATTAATGACTCTCTTGCCGCCGGGATAATCAGACCGTCTTCTTCCCCCGCAGGAGCGGGATTCTTCTTCGTCGGTAAGAAGGACGGTTCTCTTCGTCCATGCATAGATTACCGGGGTCTGAACGACATCACGGTTAAGAATCGCTACCCACTGCCCTTACTTTCGTCTGCCTTCGAACTGCTGCAGGGAGCCACCGTATTCACGAAGCTGGACCTTCGCAATGCCTACCATCTGGTGCGGGTGAGAGAGGGAGACGAGTGGAAGACTGCGTTCAACACACCAACCGGCCACTATGAATACCTCGTCATGCCATTTGGCCTCACCAATGCCCCAGCAGTTTTTCAAGCCCTAGTGAATGATATCCTCAGGGACATGTTAAATACATTCGTTTTTGTGTACCTTGACGATATTTTAATATTCTCAAAGACTCTGTCAGAACACACGCACCATGTCCAGTTGGTCCTGCGCCGCCTGCTGGAGAACTCTCTTTTCGTGAAGGCAGAGAAGTGCGAGTTCCATGCCAAGACCGTTTCATTCCTGGGGTATGTGATCAACGAGGGCAGCATTCAGATGGATCTCACGAAGGTGTCGGCTGTCACGTCCTGGCCAGTCCCTGAGTCTCGGAAAAAGTTGCAACAGTTCCTGGGCTTTGCGAACTTCTATAGGAGGTTCATCCGAAACTATAGCACAGTGGCTGCACCACTCACGGCGCTAACCAGCACTAAACAGCCGTACCAATGGACAGCAGCTGCTGATAAGGCCTTCAATAGCCTCAAGACACGTTTCACTTCCGCTCCCATCCTCCAGATGCCAGATGCAGCAAGGCAGTTTGTGGTGGAGGTAGATGCTTCGGACGTGGGAGTGGGTGCAGTGCTTTCTCAGAGAGCAGCCGAGGATGGCAAGATGCACCCCTGTGCCTTCTACTCCCGTCGGCTAACCCCAGCCGAATGCAACTACGACATTGGGAACCGCGAGCTGCTGGCCGTCAAGCTCGCCCTTGAAGAATGGCGGCACTGGTTAGAGGGGTCAAAGGAACCATTCGTAGTGTGGACAGACCACAAAAACCTGGAGTATATCCAAACAGCCAGGAGGCTGAACTCCCGTCAACAGCGGTGGTCTCTGTTCTTTACCCGCTTCAATTTCACGCTCTCCTACCGCCCGGGATCTCGCAACATCAAACCTGATGCCCTTTCCCGGATGTTTCAGAAGGACGAGATCACCGCCATGCCAGCTCCCATTCTTCCCAGCCACTTTGTCGTAGCGGCCCTCACCTGGGAGATCGAGAAGCAGGTCATGGAGGCTCTTCGGAACCAGCCAGGCCCAAGCACCAGCGCCCCCAACCGTCTGTTTGTTCCAGCAAATCTCAGGTCACCTGTGATCCAGTGGGGGCACGAATCCCGTCTGGCCTGTCATCCCGGCATCACTCGCACCCTTCATCTGGTCCGCCAGCGGTTCTGGTGGCGGCGGATGAGACGGGATGTCCAAGAATTCATCCGAGCTTGTCCCACTTGTAACCGAAACAAGACCCCCAACCAGCCTCCTGCTGGGTTGCTGCAACCCCTACTCGTACCCAAGCGGCCCTGGTCCCACGTTTCACTGGACTTTGTTACGGGTCTTCCGCCCTCTGACGGACACACAGTCATCCTTACCATTGTTGACCGCTTTAGTAAGATGACTCACTTCGTGCCTCTTCCTAAACTACCCTCTGCTAAGGAGACCGCCCAGGTGGTCCTGGAATATGTGTTTCGTATCCATGGCCTACCCCAGGATATAGTGTCAGACCGGGGGCCGCAATTCTCAGCAACCTTTTGGAAGGAGTTCTGTCATCTCCTTGGGGCCACCGCCAGCCTATCATCTGGATTCCACCCGCAGTCAAATGGCCAAACTGAACGCATGAACCAGGAGCTGGAGAAGGCACTGAGGTGCGTGGCCTCCCAAGATCCCCGGGCCTGGGCTCAACACCTGCTCTGGGTGGAATATGCCCATAATTCACTCACCAGTTCCGCCACCGGGCTCTCCCCCTTTCAGTGTGTCTACGGGTATCAACCCCCACTGTTTGCCAGCCAGGAAGCAGATGCCACCTGTCCGTCTGCTCTTGCGTATGCCCGCCGCTGCCGCCGCACTTGGGCCCAGGCTCGCACTATGCTCCTGAAGTCAGGAACCAGCTACGCCGTCGGTGCCAACCGACGGAGGGCCCCAGCACCTACTTACCGGGTTGGTCAGAAGGTCTGGCTGTCTGCCCGGGATCTGCCGCTGCGGGTTGAATCACGAAAGCTGGCCCCTCGCTTCATTGGTCCTTTTCCTGTGCAGAAAGTCATCAGTCCAACGGCGGTTCGGCTTCAGTTGCCCACTTCCATGCGGGTCCATCCCACCTTCCACGTCTCCAAGGTCAAGCCGGTCCATGAAAGTCCCCTGGTCCCTGCGGCTCCGCCGCCGCCTCCTCCGCGCCTCTTAGATGGCGGTCCTGTCTTCACCGTCCGGCGGCTGCTCCGCTCTAGGCGACGGGGTAGGGGTCTCCAGTACCTCGTTGACTGGGAGGGATATGGTCCGGAGGAGAGGACCTGGATCCCGGCCAGGAGGATAGTGGACCGGACCCTCATCACTGACTTCCACCGACTACATCCTGATCAGCCTGCAATCCGTAGGGGCCGTCCCAGAGGGGTCCCTAGCCGTCCTGCCCGCCCGGCTTCCTGTCCTGTGCCTGACCCTGATCCTGTCTCAGTACCTGTCCTGTCTCCCGACCGTGACCCTCCAGCTCCTTCTGAGGATGGGGATGCTCACTCGGACCGCTCGGAGGAGTTCTGACCCGCCGCCTGCTCCCCTCCACCCTCCCGGCATGATGTTGTTCTTGGGACTTCTGGGGCCGTCCCTTAGGGGGGGGGTCCTGTCATGAGCATTCTCCCTCCCTGGCAACAACCCTTAATTGATTCAACTCTCTGCCACTCTGCTCACTCTCTCTCTACTCTGCCTAACGAGCTCCACCTGGCTCCGCCCTGCTCAGCTCTTGTTACCTGGCCAGCTGCGCTGCATTTCCTACTCACCATCCTCACCTTGCCCCACTCTGCTCTAATTACTCTGCCAGCTGCACTGCATTTCTCCACTAACCTCTCCCAGTATATAAAGCCCTGTTTTTCAGCCAAGCCCTGTCAGATCGTCTTCAAACCTGGACCAGTAACCTGCCTGCCTGCCTGCCTGCCTGCCTGCCTGCCTGCCTACTCTCTGACTCCTACCTGTGATTCGGATCCTTTCTTGACTGCCTCCCTGTTCTACTGCCCCGGTTATCCCGACCTGCCTTCCGGATCTTCTCGATTACTCTCCGATCTTCAGCCCCCCCGGTAACTCGAATCTGCCTTCTGTCTCTCTCCACGTTTAGTGCCTAGCCCTGGTCTGTACTACTGCCTGCTGTTCACCTTGCTGTTGTGTGTGGGTTCCCCTGAGCCCCGAGAACCCCTGACACCCCTGGCACTCCTAGCACCCCTGGAACCGGAACCTCCAAGACCTCACGTTTCTCTCACTCCTCTTCCCCCCTGAACCCTTCAATAAAAAGACTCTGAATTTGAACTTGCGCTCTTGGGTCGTCTTCTGTCCGTGACACCTCATTCACCAGTTCTGTGCCAGACCCCATACCATGTACCACCTCTGCGCCGGATCTCTGCCGCATCTGTGCCATATACAAACTGTTATTTTTGGAGATGGACCCATATGGCTTTTGCGGCCGGGGGTCCTGTGAGCTCTTCTTTTTTCCCCTTCTATATTGGCAGCAATGTGGGTCTTCTCTCCGAGTGATAGATGGTATTATCCTGCCCAGGGGGGATAAGTAGGCAATATTAGTGGCCTGCTTTCACCACCGCCGAGCACAGCGAGAGCTGGCACTGGCAGAGAGATGAAGAAGAAAAAGAGAAGAGAAGAGAAGCGAGGCTGACAAATGGAGAAGGAAAGAGATTGAAAGACAGAGAGGGAGAGAGAGAGATGGCATGTGGTAGAGGGGGAGTGAAGAGAGGGGAGATTTTCATTGCCAAGGCAGACAGTGAGAGGGATGTGAGGGAGAGGGAGAGAGGCAGAGACAGACAACTTGAGAAACTCCAGTAAGACAGCAAATGAAAGCACTATGTGACAGAACAGGCACCATCTTTACAACAGTGCGCACCAAAAAGCCTGGTGGTGGTGGTAGAAATGGGCTTGATAGGCTCTTCAGATCCAAGTCCAAATTTGGTATGTTTATCCCTCTAAAGCCATAATCTGATATTAGTGGGACCATGTTACTTTCTATGCTATTGTATATGGTATCATTGTAATCCTTGAGCATCAAAACAAAGGGGTACACATCCCCCCTTGTGATTTATCATGTTCGAGGGGTATAACACAAAATGCATAACTCAGTCATGGCAGAAAGCAATATAGTTATAATGTTGTACATGGTGTCCTTGTAATCCTTGACCATCAAAACAAAGAGGTAATCATCCTTTCTGTGTATTCATGTTTTAATCAGGAGATATGATGCAAAATTCATAATTTGGCTCTGGTGGATAGGAAAAGCTACTACAGTTTTTAACAATTGCTAAAACACATTTTTGAAACCTTCCACCCTTTTCTCAAAACTGTAAACACAAACCCCAAATCTCAAACTACACTGACAAAACCTCTGCAAAACTGAACAATCACCTCAAAACAAAACCAAACCATGTCTGCAGATCATTCACAAAGCAGTTTAAATGAAAACACTACTGAGCAGTCATTACACACTACATCAAAATATGGAAAACACAGTGTTCAGGGTAGGGCATATACCTCCAGGGTAAATGTTCATTGTTTACAATAAATGCATTTTGCATCTAAAAAACAAAACAAAGCAAAAAAGATTTCATAACTCAGTGGATTCAACATCTATCTGTAAAAACGTCTGTTATTCGCATATCTGTTGAACCGTTTGTCCGATTGATTTCAAACTTGCCAGGTGTCTTGGTACGGGCACGAGTATGTGCAGTCAAGTTGTTTGAATAAGAAATGCAAAAGATATTGTTAAGTATATCGGTAAAAATAGCACACATTGGCTTTTGCCGCTCTACTGTAGCCACTCCCCCTCATACACAGCACTGTAGGCTACCAGAGAGGATAGAAGCGGGGCTTTGGTAGAACTGAGTCAGTGTAGGCTACATGGGTAAAAAGTTAAGCAAGTGCAAGATGTGTGGATGATTATCATGTCTGACCTCAAAAATATAGACGTATGTGGTTTGCTTGCATAAAATGATTCCATGGATTTTGCAACAACACGCCAACAAACACAGGTATGCAGTGGCTATTCAAAATCACATAAAAAATTATGTGTAATAAACTGACACTTCGAATAGCCCAGGCTACTTTGGACTGTCCTTAGCATGACCAGCTACATAAGTGGCAGACGGAGCGTGATGTCACATCATTGCAAATTTCATATGATGATGCATCATTTCACAAAATTGTTTGTCTTCTCTACTCTATGATGAAGCTATTCTATATGGCTAAACATATAGTCTTAACTCAAAGCTTAATAGGCTTATTTCATTTTGATCAGCAAACGAGTTGCAGACAGAGAGTGATGTCACTTAGGCTACCAGAGATTGTTTTTAAGTCACATCGTTGCAAATTTCATATGATGATGCATCATTCACAAAATGGTTTGTCTTCTCTATCATCAAGTTATTCAATAGGCTAAATAAGTAGCCTTGACTCAAAACAGATGGTAGGCTTATGTAATTTTGATCTGTAAAAAAATGCTATTCCTATTTTTCCTATTTGTAAAGTAGGCCTACCTGCGGGCATGTGATTGGGCTACAGGTTTTCTACAGGAATAGCATGTTTGAATGGGTACTGCACTAGTTTACTCTAAATCCAGTAAACATAAAATATTGAGAATGGGGGTTTGTGTTTATAGTTTTGGGAAAAGGGTGGAAGGTTTCAAAAAATGTGTTTTAGCAATTGTAAAACTGTATACTGGAAAAGACATTTAAGTACTGTAAAGGAGAAGCGCCTTACAGTCTACAGCCTATAATGTACTCTAATGCCTTTGTTGATATGAACCTGCACTGTTCAGCAACCTGTTTGCACTCTGAACTACAGTGAAAAAAAAGAACCGCTGGATTTACTTGATTTTATTGTGTACATCGGTTGCACATGAATGAAATGTCTAGAATCAGTCCAGCATTTCTCTTTCGGTTTACAAAATTGATTCATGCCGTAGTTACCCAATTTGATCAAGTAACTCCAATGAAATTGCTTAAATTAAGCTTACATTAATTATTCATGTCATTTCAATGTCATTGCGTGACAGGTGGCATGTACTGAGAGGAGGCATTTGCAACATCTATGCTAAAGGAGAATCATTTTAAACATGCTTCAACATGCTGAATATGTTGTGCCACATTTAATAACAATCATTGAGGTTGAAACCATAACACCACCACTGCAAATTGTGTTTTATATGTTTTAGCAATTGTGAAAAACTGTAATATCTACAAATTAATCTTCACCAGGAAGGGACACAAGCTTGACCTGAGCCCCATTGATTTAAACCCCTAGAGGAAACCTTGATGCTGCCTGTTCAGAAAGACAGGGGCATTATCCCCTGTCATTATCATAAACACTGAAGTAAATTATAAAAAAAGAAATAGTTCAGTATGGATACACAGCATTATAATAGGTCATACAGGTGTGCTTTTAGAATGGCATTTGCTCTGCACATTCCTTCATCAAATAAGAAAGAGGAGATATGAAAGGATTGTTTTTCTCATTCCAAATTCATTTCACGGAGGATTATTTAAATCTCCGGAATGATTTTTTCCCATCCTGATCAAAAAGTGCCATGGTAATCATGGATGAACTGTTAGAGCTTTGAAGATCCACGGGGTCTCTGTTTGGAGCCTTTCAAGAAGTGCTATGATTAGTAAAAGGGCAAATTAAGGTGATAGATTTATGAATTTCTAAATGTGACTTAAACCCATCAACACAAATCAGTCTCTCTAATGCAGGGGTCAGGAGCCTTTTTAGCTGGGAGAGCCATAAATACCAAATGTGTATTGCAATATACCAAATGTGTATTGCAAATGTGTTTACTCACCCCAACTTGTATCATCATCTCATCAGAATGAATGAAGTCAAACAAAATATTGGACATGATTAATATTTATTTTTGCATATGATTTCTGTTATCTGTTAATATGTTTGTACACAACTAAAAACACAGGCAGACACAAGTCAAAGGCAAAAACTTAAGACAGAACTTGTGTGTTATCAGCATTAAGAGACAACCCACACCACATTATATTTAATATTTAAATAATAAAACGGTTATACTTACATTAGAACAAATCTGCATGAGATTAACTGTATGTCTCATGTTTACATATTTGTGTGTGTGCGTGTGTTCTCATTCACTGAAAGTAGTCATTGAAAACAGACAAAAAGTGCTTCGGAACTTCAACAAACTGTGTGTGTGTGCATGTCATATGGAACTCTAGAATTTAGTAATACAAAATACTGAACTTTAAGTTCATGACCTTTGAGCTATAGCTTTCTGCCCATCAAGGTCCAGAAAAAAGTATTTGAAATACCTCAAAAGCGAACACGTATACCCATGAATAAAGCGCAGGACCTGGCGACGTCAATGTGTAGGGTCTTCATTGACTCCTCTTATGAAGGTTGCCCACCCACCAATGATGGCAATCTTCATCACCTGGGAATCTCGCTCCAATTCCTCCATGTCCTTTGATTAATAGGTATTAAAAAGGAATGCATCATGCATGTTTTTTTCTATAATGAAAATAATGCAAGCTAGAAGGGTAGGACGATTGAACTTGAAGAGTCTGAAGTTGACATGACAATAGCCCATCAGGCCACATTGTCCAATGAAAATGTAGTTTTGGTGATGACTGAGATTAAACTAGCTGTTTTCATTTCGAAACAGTTAGTCACTGGTGCTCTATGTTGGATTGACACAATAGTGCATAGCAAAATGTCCTCTGCAAGCAACATGCTGTCAACAAAAGAGCCATATCTGGCTTGTGAGTCATAAGTTCCCGACCTACGCTAATGCTTAACAGCAACCAAAGTAAAGTCGATAGCTCCTTCTATTGCCACCCAAGTAGAAGCCCCTGCTCATCTAAAGTGTGCACTAGAAATTAAGAGTGACAGAAAGATTAGCCAATCAAAGATGTAAAATGATGGTGACAGGAAACCTTAGGCAACATTATCACATGAAATATCATAAGATGAACACGACAACAGAAGTGGAATTGAAGGTGCTGTTCAGACCCTATAATCTATTGTTGATAAATAGCCTCTACCCTAAGCATGCTTTCTTTACCTCAAATGTGCCATGAAAACAAGATTCAAGATTAACACAATGAACAGGTTTTGTTGTATAATTATTTGTCACCATGTAAAAACAGCTTTATTTAAATTCAGCAAATAAATGACTCAAATGACAAACACACACACACACATACACACAGAATAGATGGAAAATGCTGGCCTGGCCTTAACCATGAAAATGGCTCCTTGTGCCATGCACTAGATACATGAATAAAGTGTGAATAGAGGCATAAAATGACAGGTCCACGCTCAGCTAACAGATGCTGCTGGGGCTGGAAGCGACACAGGCCGAACCTTTAGTGTCAATAGCCCCACACTTATGTGAGACAAAGCCCATTTTACGCCTCCTCAGGAGCATCATTATGTTTTGGGCATCAATGTGCCACGCTGCCACCTACACCAACTGGCACCTGTTCTCAGTCAGAGGTCCAGTCGCACCCCAGAGGGCAGAGGAACTGGCCTAGGTCTGACCTGGATCTGGCAGAGCTCTGGGTTCTTTGGATCTGTGCCCTGTTCAAGCGAGAGCTGTTTATGTGGAAGGACACATCAGCAGTGTTTCTTCCATGCAGCTCATACTGACATGTCTCACTCAATGATTTTTCACAGTGGGGCGGGGGGGTTGATCAAACTGCAGCTTTAAAAATACTGTGCAGTATATATGTATATACACACACTCACACAGACAGTCAGCTGTCTGTCTCTGGCATGTAGACTTGCTGTAGAGTGGCTTGTGTCAGGAGAACTAACAGTGTAAGGAGGCAACAGGTCAAAAGTAGCAGTAGGAGGACGGACAGACAGACGTGTGCAAGAGGGAAAGGTAAAGAGAGTGTGTGTGTGTGTGTTTGGGGGGGGGGGGGGGGCAGCTGAAGTGTAACAGTTCAGAGACTAGAATGCCACTGTTGAATTCTTCAGGGAAAGAGCAGCATGTGTTTTGCTCAGCTGATGGAGACACAGGGCGGAGAACATTGCAGAATGGGATGACTTCTCTTTTCACACACACACACACACTCACCTCATCACCCACACACCTCATCACCCACACACAGAGCCTACAGTATATTGCTTTTATAGGCTGACTCTGCTTCATACTTCAAATGCCCTCTTGAGCACACTGCCATTACCATCGCTCAAAATACAGCGACAGCAAACTCAGACACATCCACCTACTGTATGAAGGGATGCCAACAAAATCAGCAGGGATCTGTGGCCTCGCTGTCTGGATCCTTTAGATGCAGCACATTTTATATCCAACCTGCACACGACCCCAAACCACCCTGACACTTGCGCAGGGGTCAGAGGTCATCTCACTGACACACCAGCACATACTGTACCAGATTGAAGGCTAGATTGCATTATGGTGAGAGTCAATGTATTTTTTTATGCCGTATAAAGGGAAACTGCTGACATCCTCCATTATTTCACAGAAAAAGCTGAACAGATTTGTTTAGCTTTGGTGTTTGTGCTTGTACTCTTTTCACTCTTTCTTTTTTCTCTTCTTTTTACATTTTCTTTTTTGCATCATCATATTGAAACAAATTACATTTGCCCCCCTGAGCCAAACAGAAGATGAACACACACACACACACACACGCGCATTTGTCCATTTTAAGAGAAAGGTCAGGATAAATACCATGACTCTGATAAACAATCTAATCCTCGACTATGTGCTGGGAGATGTAGGATTTTTTTGCTGCGCGGGGCAGATGTTGGGAAAGATGTAAGTGGAACTTCATCCCTGCGGGAGGTCAGCCAGCCAGGCAGGCCTACTGCTCTGGGGCAGGGTGGGGGGTGGGTGGGTGTAGAGAGGTTATTAGCCCACTGGACAGGGCTTAACAGCATCCCCACTGCCTACAGCATAACACTGCCTACAATCACAGTTTCATTGCTGGCAGCAGGATTGGAATGCAAGCACTAACAGAATACGGCTGATATTCATGAACATGCTTTGCTGTGTACAGAATGTGTTCTGCCAGCCACTTCCAAAGGATACATAATAACACATAACATATGAATAATACAAATGTATGTAAAAATAAAAACACCATGCACAACACACTTAAAGCGCTTTCAGACATACGTGTAAGACCAGAGGTTCTGCCGATGTTAAACGGTGGGGCCGTATATCTGAACGACATAATGGTCATATGGAAGTCCGAATTTAGCCGGTTGTTCTACTACTCCCCCCCTAGTATTTCCTCCGGACATTATGTAAATGTGCTGTGTCTGAACGAGGCGTAGAACATGCGGTTAAAATTCACACCTAGTGAGAGGGCGTGTTGGTGACGTTTCTTTCGTGCGTCCGTCCATGTGGTTAGATCTGACTTAAATGCCAGTGTTATGATGGAGTGGCATAGTGCTGTCCAGAAAATCTCCGACCTGGAAAGATGCAGACATCACGGAGCTACTGTCCATGAGGGCATACAACATTTTGATAGAACACATGAAGGGAATGGCAAGAGACACCTTGTAGCCTACAACTGCATGGCAAGGCCAAACGAATTCAAAAGACTGAATCATCATAAGCAGAAGGCGCTGAAAAGGCACTACAGCGACGTCGTTGACGACAATAATAGGAATTGTTAACCAACACGGTTTTCTGTTCATTGATAGCCTTCCCATATGACTTGCTGAGCTCACTGATATTTGTTGAGCATATATGCCTAGAGAAAATGAAAACGAAGAAAACCCAACTTTGTTCCAAGCTCCTTACATAGGCCTAAATGCAATAGACACATGGGGAGAAGATGCTTTTGGAAAAAAATAAACCATGAAAAAACGAACAACTTCACTGTTATGTCAGTATTTTGTGTGTTGCTTAAAAACGTTGTATGATGGCCTTGAAGTCTTGAGTTAGCCTACTGAATTGGCTGGTAGCTTACCATAAAGTTTGTGCATGCTCTCTCTCTCCAACGCAAACCAGATTCTGGTAGCCTACATAACGTTGAAAACAGATAAATGTTTATTCGAAGCACACATACAAATACTATAGGTCAATTTCAAGTGCGCACTTACGTGACTAGCCTACTTCATGTATTAGCCTGCCCTACGCACAATAGATTTCTCTTCTTTAGCCTACATAATGCATAGGCTACACTTTGTAAACAAAAAGCAGCTGTGACAGGCAGCGGCCGCTGATTTTGAATACTGACAGGATATGCACTTGATCATTCGATGTGTGTGTGTTTTCTCAATATCTTCTTTTTCTGACTCAATTTGTGCCATTTGCTCTCTTCTGTTGCCTGTTTGTTTTCATTTCAGAGTGGATATATTGCTATTTATCACCAGTTTGTTCATTTCTCTCCTTTACTCTCTCTGTTTGTCTGTGTGTGTGTGTGTAGCGTTTGATTTGATGTGGTGTATTTCCCCCGGGGCTTTTCTTTGTGTCGGAGAATATCACCCCTTCGCTTGATAACGCATTCGTTATCAAGTAATGGAAATATGTGTGCATATGAATACCACCTAATAAGCTCTCTTACTGTTAGTCTTTGTTGCTCTCTTTCACAGACTCTGTCTGTCAGGTTCAGGCATTTGTGGAGATTGTCTACCGAGAACTGACAGTCTTTAACTTATATTTTATGCCAGAGAGTAAAACAAAACAAGTCAGAGAGTAGATTGACAGAATATCTGGACATGTATTATAAATCTATTGCAGTAATCTTTGTGATTTATCATCTTTTTTTAATCTATAATAATATTTAATCTTAATCTTGTTATAGATTTAATATAATCTTAAATCTATAACAATCTTGAATTTAATATGTAAAAGATAATTTATTCTATAACATTTTTTTTATTTAATCTTGTTAAATGTCTTTGTCTTGCCTCTGCATTCTCTGATTTCTGACTTAAAGGATAATTCCAGCAATTTTTCACATAGATCTCTGGAATTGTCCTTTAACACATCTTTAGAGATTTTGACTCTGACTTCAAACATCTTCAGTGATGTTGTCAATACATTCTCAAAGGAATGCCTGAAGACAGACTGTTGGCTGTCTGTCTGCTACTGAGAGTGTACAGTAGGTCTATCACCCAACGGAGAGGGTTGTGTGTGTGTGTGAGTGTGTGTGTGTGTGTGTGAAAGTGTGTCTCTGTTTTGGCGTGTGTGTGTGTGTGTGTGTGTGTGTGTGTGTGTGTGTGTGTGTGTGTGTGTGTGAGCATGTGTATGTGTTGGCGTGTGTGTGTGTTGGTATGTGTGTGTGTGTTGGTATGTGTGTGTGTGTGTGTGTGTGTGTGTGTGTGAGCATGTGTATTTGTTGGTGTGTGTGTATGTGTTGGTGTGTGTGTGTGTGTGTGTGTGTGTGTGCGCAGTACGAGTGCATGCTCCCTCCCTGTGTACGCTGCGCTTGGCTGATCAAGCCTAGCCAGCACCTTCTGTGCTCGCCCTCTCCAGTCACCCCGCCTCCTCCACACACAGGAGAAGCACCTAGAACAAGAGTGCATACAGAGACAAGGCTAAAGATCACAATTCATGAACAATACAGCTTTCACCAAACACTGCAAGTCTAGGTCTTTTCAATTCTTTAAGGCATATAGTAACAGGAGGGATCCTTGTACAGCATATACAATAATTTCTTCCTAACAATGGCATTCTCCATTAGGAAGTGTGCAATAAATACATAAATAAAATCTGCAGGTTTTAGCAGGCTGCTCACATTCAGGCACTCTCTGTGTGGACTTACATGTGTGTGTGTGTGTTTAGTGTGTGTACCGCTTTTCCACCATGTGACAGCCCATATGAATATTTTCTGTGGCAACTTTGCTATGCATGTACCCATCCATTTCCACAGGATTAGCTTTCAAGGCACTTGGCTCCTAAAATGCCAGAGGCTTTGAAAGCTTTATAAAATGATTTCCGATTTGTCAGTGGTTGACCAAAGAATTAGGCCTAATTGGGTAACTAGACATGATAGTCATAAATATCAAAATATGAATATGAATTCAAACAAATGTATACTTTTTATGTCTGCATAAGACATCGGGATAGCTTTAACAAATGTATCTTTATGGGAACCTAGAAACTATATGCTGGATTTCATTTGAAACATCTGAAAAGTAAGTATGCATTAAGAATCTACATTATGCTTTCATTCAGTGCCATTTGACATTCTCTATTCTACAACACTTTTAATCAGTCTCTTGAGGCCCTTTAAATCAACAAAAGAATGAGTCTGGCTAATGAAAAGCCCTCTGAGTGAAGGATGTTGGGACACACACAGGTATAAGGAAAGGGCATGAACAGGGCTAATGAATAAATCAACAATAGCAAAGATTAGTGGAGCATTTAGTATATATAAAACATCTTTCATAACTGTGAATTACAATGACAAGTGGGAATGCATATATTCAGCATTTAATGGCCTTGTATATCTGTGTCTTGTTATCTGATGACACACACACACACACCATTTACTGCCTCACAAAGCCACAATGTCTCAGTCTCTTTACATTTCCAATTTGTAACACAGTCTCTTTAAATTATTTATTAAGGCACAAATAACTGCTGGGAGCCTCATATTGATTTCTTATTAATAGGTTGTTTGTTGTAATAAATTCCAATGCTCTTAGGCAAGGGAAACATGAAGGCGTTTGAGCTTGCCAAAACAAAATATCTCAGTTTTTATAGTGGCAGCACAGCAACTAAACAAGGAACTTGCTTACTTTTAAAGAAACCTAATATTTGCTTTCCTTTTCCTTTTTCCAAACAACTCCCTCTACAGAGGCAGAGTCCCATGGGAAAGCTATTTGTGGTCATTACTAACGTTTAATTTATAAATGGCTCTAATTAAACTCCCAGATGTTATACATCATCTCCTCGTTCCCTCTCCAGAAATCGCTACGCCGCTCCCTCAGATCTGGGACTCTTAAGGATCAGCGGGCAACCTGTAGAGAGAGTCACAAGTTTTAAATACCTTGGTGTCCACATTACTGAAGACTTAACATGGACTGTTAACACTCAATATGTTCTGAAGAAGTCCAGACAACGACTCTACTTCCTTCGTCAGCTAAGGAAATTCAAAGTTTCTACATCCATCATGAAGGCCTTCTACACTTCAGCGGTTGAGAGTGTTCTAACTGGTAGCATCATCACCTGGTATGGGAACTCCACAGTTAGAGATTGTAGTACTCTGCAGAGAGTAGTGCGCTCAGCTGAACGTACTATAAGAACTCAACTCCCTGCTCTACAAGATATCTATTCCAGAAGAGTACTCCTAAGAGCCCAAAAGATTCTGAAGGACTCTTCTCATCCTAACAATGGATTATTCCTACCGCTGAAATCAAGAAGACGCCTATGTAGTCACAAAGCCAGAACTGAGAGACTCAGGAGAAGTTTTTATCCCCAGGCCATCCGAACTCTGAACTCACACTATACTGACTTTGCACACATTCACTCCTCAGCACTCTCAAACATTTCCCAACTCTGAACTCACACTATACTGACTTTGCACTCATTCACTCCTCAGCACTCATCAGCACCCCCCCCACACACACACCCACACACACCTACAAGACTTTTAGCACTTTTACATCCCTCTCCCTATGCTACAGACCTTTTATTTATTTTCTTATTTCATCACACGTCAAAACACACACACACACACACACACACACACACACACACACACACACACACATATCTGACTTTCTCCAACTTTTGCACACTTTTTATTTATTATTTTTGATTTCTCCTCCATCTACCCATGTCCTTGATTGCCTAGCCTTTCTGCCCCCCCACCCCACACCCCACCCCCATCCCCAACACACACAACACATCATCACTGTCATCACTTCACATACATACAGCACTCCTCTACATACTTGCTGCACACTGCCCCCCCCCCCCCCCCCCCCCCACATACACAGCACATTGTCTTCAGGATCTTCTCCAACACACATCCTCTACATACTTACAGCACACTGCCCCCACCTACCCACACACACACACTACACACACACACACACAGTCACTGCTCCACTCCCGCCCACACACACATCTTCACTGTCACCACTCACATACATTACATACAGTACTCTGCTTGCAATAGTAAGTCCCTGACCCCCCCCCCCCCCAACACACACACTTACATCATCACTGTCATCACTTCACATACATACAGCACACTGCTTGCTACAGTAAGCCTCCTCTACATACTTGCTGCACACTGCCCCCCCCCACAAACACAGCACATTGTCTTCAGGATCTTCTCCAACACACATCCTCTACATACTTACAGCACACTGCCCCCACCTACCCACCTACACACTACACACACACACAGTCACTGCTCCACTCCCCTCCCGCCCACACACACATCTTCACTGTCATCACTCACATACATTACATACAGTACTCTGCTTGCAATAGTAAGTCCCTGCCCCCCCCCCCCCCCCCTACATACACAGCACATTATTTCATCAGGAAGCTTCTCCAACACACATCCCCAACATACTTACAGCACACTGCCCCCCCCCCCCCCCCCCCCCCAATACACAGCACATTGTCTCATGAGGAAGCTTCTCCAACACACATATTGCACACTGCCCTCTCCCCACATACACAGCACACTATCCCATCTCCCCTGTCATCCCCCCAACACACACACCAAGACCCCTGGCAGTTGGGTTAGCCCCTTGAGCCGTGGATCTGCCCAAGGTTTCTTCCTTGGTAAGGGAGTTTTTCCTTGCCCCTGTTGCTCTTGGGTGCTCCTTGTTGGTGCCCCCCACCCAATCCCAATCCTCCCCCACCTTTTTTATGCAGCCCTTGCCACTTAATCTACTAAACCCCTCTTCTACTGCACTTTTTACCCCCCCCCCCCATTAATGCACAAATAGGCTGACACCAGACATAATTTCACTGCATTTCTTACTTCCAGTAACTATATGCATGTGACAATAAACTTCCTTGTATCCTTGTATCCTTAATAAAAAAAAACACACAAGTCTGTGGAGAACTGTATGCTTGTGTCCCTACCCAGATATAACTTGGGCAATATCAATGGGGAAGTGTCCTAACAGCACAAATCGTGAACATTGCATTACATTACTTTCTTGTCTATGCACTTTCCTTTCTTTATACCAACATACCATGATTTCTCTTCCACTGCCTGTCACACAATATCTGAGATGGATGATTTAGTCACATTATCACTCCAAACCTGGTAATCTTGTATGCATGAACATAATAACTCCATACAAGACATCAGTCTTTCATAAAAAAAAATGTAACAAGAAAATATGAAGATTAGCTATAGGCTTTTTTGGTAACTAGAAATTCTTCAAATTCATCTTGTTCATTATTTTTATTAGGACTACTGCGGTCTTCCTCCTGTTTTCAATTATATTCCCAGATTATTCTGTGCTCTTTGGAAGAAGTCTCTTTGAAGCCATAAACACTGTCAAAGTTTGTCTTTCTCTCTCTGCCTTTATTTAGAATAACATTAAGGCCTAGCTGAGACAAAGAGTTGTCACACAGTTTTCAATCTCTCGCCCACATTGGCTTACACAAAGACATCACTGGCATTCTAACACTAGCCTATACACTTATCAGCTCTTAACATAACATTTTTTATGTAAAGCCATAACTGCATGTATTGTGTTG
This sequence comes from Alosa sapidissima, assembly GCF_018492685.1. Classification (NCBI taxonomy): domain Eukaryota; kingdom Metazoa; phylum Chordata; class Actinopteri; order Clupeiformes; family Clupeidae; genus Alosa; species Alosa sapidissima. The sequence goes on from NC_055975.1 coordinate 1,492,645, forward strand.
CACTGACGTCAACGACTGCATCCATTATGTAGGAAGAGGCATTAATCCATACCATTTTGTGTTTCCACACTGAGAAAAAAGCTGAATTACATGAATCAAGTGGCTTTTTGTTTGCAGCGAAATACCAGAAATCACAGTTTGTTCCACTGATGATGCTGTGATCTCCTGCCATGTTGGAGCATTCAGAAACAATGTTGTGCACCCCTTCCTTACCTTTTTGTTTTTTTTTTTTACCAGAGAAGGACCAACCTTCTGGTCCAGTCGCACCTGTTAAAGATTAGTTATTGTGGTGGGCAGGGGGCAACTCACCTTGTGTGTTCTCTGTGCTCCTCTTAGTAGCCTGGATCATCGATGTATGTACACTCAAAAAAATGAAATCTCACTATTGTTCATCTTAATAAATCCTCTTTCGTAGGATTTACAGAACAAAATTAGGTTATAAGATGAAATTGAGTTAGTTGTGTTATTTCAAATCAATAATGCATTTTTGCAGAATAACTTAACATGTTTGCATTGGCTCTACACAACTTTCTTGAACAAAACGCATTTGATTAGGAAATTTGTCCCTCTATGGTTGCCATAGCATTATTTCACAACTTATGAGGACCATGGGAGGTATGTTGAGGACTCGTGAGCATAGACATAATATACATAGACGCCGCATTGGCTGCTGGAAACAAGAAATGCGGCCGCCATCTTGGACCGGTCATACTCCTCATTGCGTTGCAGCAGAAAACACAAGATGACAGCACTGTGCAGCATGTTCCTGCTCAAATCGGCGGACCATACTCGGGGGATTTACTTTTCACAAGTAAGATTTAACATTACCGTACTATTGGTTGTATTTTGTATTTTCGAACAATGTGGCCTGTATCATAGCTACATGTATGACCTTTGCAGCAAAAAAAAACCGCGTGAAAATCTGTTCGGTATTCAGTGAGATATGATTAATTAAGTGTGCTGACAGCTCATTGCACCGGCCAAACAGATTACACTGAGTGGAGTGGATGACCGGTCCAAGATGGCGGCTCCAAATCTCGTCAGCGCTAGTAGGGAGCAGCAGTCGATGCGGCGTCTATGTATATTATGTCTATGCTCGTGAGGACCAAGGGGGCAGGCGAATTCCCGGAAGTAGAAGAATCGATGTAGGCTGGAGGGACCACCTCTCTGCTAACTCCCATAGAAGTCCATTCATTCTAGGATTTTTTTGAAATACCATAACTTCATATAACATATATCCTGTGCTGATATTGTAGCTTTTGTGTAATCAACATAAACACTACAAAGGCAAAACAGACTCCACTACCTCGTCCGTAATGTTGGTTACCCGTAAGAAGAATGGTTAGCTTGTTTGGTTGGAGGGAAGCTAGCTTTGACGTAATCTCTCTTTCGCGCCGTAGGGAGATCACCGTATTGTTTGGATAAGAAGCTCAGTCCACCTTACTGTCTATGACGGTAACTCGTAAGCAAAACCTAGCATACACGACCGTATGTTAAGGTAAAGCATTACACAGAGGCAACCTAATTTAAAAAAAAAAAAAAAAAAAAACGGCAGTAATCATTTCAGAGGTTTTCGATGGATTGACCGTAGGTCGGAAAAGTGGAAAGAAAATAGCTTCAAGGCTATAACTTTTTTGTTTTGTTTTAGCATGACTGTTTTTGAAGATGATCATGTATGGTAGCTTCAACATTAACACGACTTGGTGAGGATGATATTAATAATAATACATAAATAAATGTTTAACTTTGATGACTTTGAAGGCGAAGGAAATGTGAGAAGAATTTCTGTGTGTCTATCACATGAGTTACAAGATTCAGTTCTATGGCTATCGTCACGAAGTTAAGTGTGAGGCTGCGCAGTACTGGGGGGACCAACTGAAAAATCGTTCTATTTGACTCAGTGCCCTCCCATTGAAAACGACGGAGTCTGTTCGTCCATTTCTTTTACTGTCTATGGTGAGGACTCCGCCAGAGACGGTTGAGAAAGTGAAGGTCCGCCATTTTTTCCTCGCTAGCTCATGGAACATTTTTGGATCCTGTAATTGCAAGGTATATATTTGTTGCTGTTCATAGTGTTTTTGTTTTGAGTTTAGCGAGTTTGATTATTAACTTAAATAATCATTTTAGTAGATCTTATGTGTAAGTGTTATGTGTTACTAAACTCGAGCAGCTAATGTTAGCTACTAAATCTGTCATGGTGGCTAGCTGCTAAGTCATCTCAGGCTAGAATTCTATCATGTTTCACAGGTTAGTTTTACTCCCTACTGAAGATAGACAGGGGTGGTGCCTTGATGGGGTTATTTCATATAAAACACAATTGAATGTTCATAGAAGTGCCAAGGTCAGGATGACTTAATGTATTTAACTGCTAAGATAAGATAGCAGCTAACGTTAGCCCCATTCAAACCCTGCCTGGGTTTATGTGAATACTAATAGTTGGATTATCGGAAAAGTTTAATGTTTAAACGTAGGTGCACCCCACTCTGTTCAACCAAATTATCCTTGTGTGTCATTAACAATTAGCGTTGATGCAGACTCTAAAGTCCGTCAAGAAACATTTGAATCATTTTAATGTTCGTGTAGCAAACTCTGCCATCTTGCCAAGTCTCTCTGTAACATTAGCCACGTGTAGCTGCTAGCTGCAATCTTTGAAGGACAGCAGTTGCAGGAACATCAGATTTTTTTTATTTTTTATTGCCATATGCTATCATATCATAGGCTACTTGGCTCTCATCCGGCTTATATATCAGTTAAAAGAGCAAAGCAAATGGCAGTTTCTTGCATGGAAACTTGTCCATTTTAAGCACACACATTTGTTGTCAACCACTATATTTGGGAGCTAGAGGCTGCATACTCCAAAATGTTTGAATGATTTGTTAATCACAAACAAGTAACTAATTAAATCACAAACAAGCCAATCTAATTAAAGGTTTTCTTCCTAGTTCAATTCTATTAAAATGCTCAATTGATTCTGTGATCTAATATTATTATAGTTTTACACATTTTAGTGTAAATTTGTTGAGTTTGATATACTTTCTCTTTCTCCCCACAGGCCTTTATGTGACAGTGCAAAGAGCGCAAGACCGGAGTGTCATCAAGGTCTCATTTATTAAAGTATTACAGGTTAGCTCATGGTCACTTTGGTCGCAGACACCTATACTATATGCTAATTGTAATTCTTTCTGTATTTCCAAATGCTGGGTTGTATTGTTAGTTGTTCTTTCTATCTCCTCTCCCCTCATAACGTTGTCAGAATGTCAGAACTCGACATCATCTGCTCCAGGATGTCTGCTGTGTGTGCGTTGGAAGGGAGGAGATCATGGCTGCCATTGACCAGGTTAGTGAGAAGTTGTTTTGTGCCTCCCACTTTGAAAACCTGTGATCCAATATTAGGCCATGAGCTACCTTACCATGCACCTGCTAACTTTTTTTGAAAGGTCTTACCTTGCTGACATGACATGAATTTGAAAGTTAACATTGACATATTTGGGGTGCACTGCCTGTTTCAACCCCATGAATAGATTTACATTGAAGATCAGTGCGTTCCAAAAATCTCTCAATACATTGGAAATGCATTACCGTAATTTCCCAACTATTAGCAGCGGCTTATACATTGATTTTGCAAAATTCATCAGCTATGAAGTTAATGCACGGGGGCAATTAATATGGTATTAATATAGTTTTGTTTCTTTTAACTTGAATAAAACACTGTCCTGCAGCTTATACACGAGGCAGCTAATACACAGGAAAGTACTGTCTATGAACATGTACTGTCTGTGACGTAGGGGGAGGTGGGACATCTGTCTTTGCATGTTTAATAAGCAGGACATAAGAAAAGGTATGGTTTTAGTGGTGTAATTATCTTTCCCTAAATAAGAAAGACTAATAGGCTTTTCACCTGATTCACCAGGCAAATCAATTAGAAAGACTATTTCTACTAATTTCGGCTGTAATATTGAGGGAAAGCCTACCATTTTCTGAAAGTTTATGTCTGCTATGATTAAACATGCATTGCCACATGTCCCACCTCCCTCTTGAACCAGATATGTTCTTATAATGCATTTCCAATGTATTGAGAGTTTTTTGAAACACATTGATTTTCAAGGTAAATTTATCCATGGACCAGTAACAGGCATTGCATCCCAAAATCCCAATCCCCAAATCTCAAAATTAACATTGGAGGCAAGGTAAACATTAAGATGCTTAATTTGTAAATGTAAGTAAAGTAGTGTTCAATCATATTTCCCTATTTTGCAGAATCATACCATTGGCTTGTTGAGAGCTTGCAACCTGAAAGCACTTGTGTACTTAAATGAAGGTTTTGAGAAACTCATAAAGAAATACCTGGTAAGTGTAAATGAATATAAAAAAAAACAGTAAAGCATTAAAGCAGCGATAGTAGCAGTGGTACGTCTAGTGGCAAGATGGGTATGAATGAAAATGGCTTCTTATATTATTTTAGTACCCATGGACATTTCCTTGTTCATGTTTCGGTGCTTGTAATGTTTTGTTAAGTCTGTCTATATGCATGTTAGAGCAGAATGCATGTTACAGCAGAACAAGTCACCATTGGCCTGTTTGTCACTGACCACGCATAAACCCTTTACAGACAAAGCTTCCTAGTCTGTGTTGGTAAAATCTCACCCAAAGTTTTCATCTTTGGTTAACTAGCTTTTGAGTTAAAAGAAATCATAGACGTTAGAGGGATTTTGGAGAGCAGAGAGTCTAAAGCAATGGTTCAGAGTGAATTTCACCCTAGGGTCATTTGCACGATGACCACGAGCCAAACACACCCCCAGAAGCTTTTTTCCCTTGGTCAAGTTTGCGCTATCAGTCTATGTTTCAGCCCAATGGCTTAGCGTTAGCACTTTTGGAACCAGAAGTGCATCTTGTAAATTACTCCACTAATAATGTCCGGAATATTACCAAACTTCTACAGTAGTACAAAAAGGGTCTAAACATACTCATGCTCATACTCATAAACAACACCTACTGCAACGCTATGTCGACGTCATTTCATGATTTGGGAAAAGCCCGTAAAAGTCCTGGCAGAAAGCGATGCATAAGTTTTATAAATGCTTGTATTTTCACTTGTACGTACACTTATGAGTTTTGCAAAGGACTGTTACAGGCTTTTCACAAGTCACGGAAGTGATGTCGACATAGCTTCTACTCTCTGCTGCTACCACTATCAGGCAAGTGTTATTTAAATAAAATCCTGGTGTAGGCTACTTACAAACTTTCCAATGCCTCGTTTGATGAGTACAGACACTTTTTGTACTACTGTAGAAGTTTGGTAATATTCCGGACATTATTAGTGGGGTAATTTACAAGATACACTTTTGGTTTTTGGAAAGCCATTGGGCTGATACATAGACTGACATAACCCATTCCATACTTTTTTGTGTTTAACTAGGTGGCGCTATACATGAAATGAGTGGTTATGGAATGGGTTGACATGGCCCCTTGAGATCAACATACAAAAAAAAAAAAAAATGGTCCTCCTAAACCCTACGGTTCTCGATATATTCATAGAAAACTGTGTCTGCCCTACCCTCCTTTCGGGGGGTCCAGTCCAGCGGGGGGCTACAGATCAAAACGAAAAACGATGGTTCCATGCTATCCATGTAGGGTTACATGCCCACTAAGTTTCGTGTACCCCGGTCTTTCAGTGTCCCGGGAATCCTTGACGGAAATTTGGACATGCGAAAAAGAGAAAATCTGACTAAACCTATATTCGCTACGCGGCGGTCATAATAAGAAGTTGCCTAGGAAGAACAGTACAGTGCATGCTGTAAAAAGCCTAGGAAGAACAGTACAGTGCATTTTCATGCACTGTAATTAAGCATTAGTTAAGTATTAGTTAAGCATTAACAAACACTTAATTCATCATTATTCATTTGTACCGTAGTTGTACCTTTATCATGAATTCAGTACACATCAGGAATTCATCATTTATAACAAAGGAAAATGCACTGATAACACCTACTAAATAAGACGAGGAAATACATATTAGTTAATCCTTAAAGTGCGTATGTCAGGTTAAAAACATTGAGTTTCAGTTATTAAAATAACTGTAAATATTGTTCTATTGTATTTATAGTTGATTTTTCAAGAAAAATCACTACTCACTACTATCTTGCTTCATGTCCCTTCATTTGTCAAAAATGTTTTTTAACCTGACATACGCACTAATAAAATAATGATTAATTAAGTGTTTGTGTTAACTACGTTAAGTGTTGCTTGTAGGGGCATGGCCTCCCCATTTGGCTCTCCTCCTCCCTCCCGAGTGGCCCCTGACTGCTGGAGGCTGAGCCCGAGGATGCCATGCATGGGCTGTGTGACACTGTCGGTGGCCCACCCAACCCTGCTCGTGTTAATCTGTTATTGGAGTTGCCATCCACCACCGCTGCAGTTTGGGAGCTATTTATCGTCCTGCTCAACTTTGTTTACGGCCACCCGTAACTCACGCCGCTGGCGGACAGGGTCATTTCTCTCTTTTTCCCAGATAAAACTTTTACAGGGGCATCAAAGATAACAAACTGCAAGTAGCGTCAGGGGAGAAAGCAAGAGAGAGAGAGAGAGAGAGGGCTGGAAGGAGGGAAGGGTTGAGGGAAGAAAGCAAAAAGGATTAATAGCCACTTGTAAATTTGTCCAGGGAGGCTCTTTTGCACAGTGCTGAATTTTGCTTGTAGCTATTCATGCAAACACATACACACAGCGCATGTCCCTCTTCACAGCACACATAAAGTGGGGGTGTTAAGAGACAAAAAAAAAACACTTGTGTAAATAGTAGTAGAGAGCTGAGAGAGGAAGTCAAAGGCTGGAGAGAGGGAATGATAAGCAAATAAGATTTTTATTTGTCCTAACATCTGTCTCTTTTTCAAACACCCTTCACCATTTGTTCATAATCACTCACATCAGCTATATGAATAGCCATATGAGAAAGCGTCGGCTGTGTGCCCTTATTCGGGATGAGGGAGTTGGGGGTGATTATTGTTTATTAGGCCAATAAAAAGACACACACAGGCCCGAGCCTTCTTGTTCCCATCTGTGATAATGGCAGCTTAAATATTCAGAGCTGCACTCTCGTAAAATAAAAAGAATAAATAAACATAAACAACATTTTCCTTCAGCAGTCTTGCTTGCTACCACCCAAAAACAGTTTAAGACAATTTTTGAAGACGTGAAAACACCACAAAATATTCTGCAGAGAGACAACACACTGCAGTGAAACACACAGAGACCATAAACTGCAGTCATTATTATTCACAATGAGTACATGTATACAGGAAAGCATTTGTTAATAGCCTACACTGCAATGGTTGTAATTTGTCATCCTATATCCATTTATGTATTGTAAAGGAATTAACAGGTTGTTGTTATTTTCTATGCTTTGCTCCATGCAAGGGGACAGTATATACACTCACAGTGTAGTTATTGCTAGTAAAATGCATTGTTCCAAATGTTTCAGATGTTGCAATGGCAGCAATAAAGATATCTGTTAGATCCATTCATCATCACTGACCAAAGGACTCAAAGGGTGTCTACTGAGAAAAAATTGGATGTTTTCTCTGAATTGAAACCCATATATTTTATGAAGTCACCACTACCTACCAAGTATCAGTTGGAATTACTACCCGATAAAACTAGGCTAAACTTCCAAGAAAGTGTCAGTGGAGCTTTGTGATTTTTTCCACATGTATTTAGTTCTTATTTTTATTCTTTCTGTTTTTAACACAAAGCACCACGCAGGTATCTCCCTGTGCTCCAATCGCCCACCTCCACTTCTCTGCATGGGTGTAATTGGTCCGCTGTGGCCGATCGATACACCGGAAGGGGAAATCATATTTCTCGCTCTCTCCACTCACAAATTCAATTTGGTCCTTAACATTCCACTGGATTTAATTAGGCGCCCATAGTAGCAAATTGCAATTTACATTTTTATAGTTTTTCAAGTTAATTAGCTTGCTCACTCAGCCAGACCATTCTTGTTTATTCTTCCACAAGCTCTGCCTGTCAGGTTTCTGGCTTTTTTTAGAGATTTCCATCTGAAAAATGACTTCGGCTGCCTCCTCAACACCAAAGTTTCCAGGACCTTGTTGTCCTCTGCGTGTGAAAAGTTGTGTAGCGCCCCCTAGGCCTATCTCCTGGTACTAAAGGGCATTCCCGTGTTCTTAAACTAATCCCAGTAAAATATATAGAATTCTTGCTGACCTTCTGTTTAAATGTCTGTTTGTGTGTCTTTACCTGTACTTTGAATAAACTAATAAACTTTTAAATCTTAACCCTGTATACTTACTTGTGCGCAACTGACTTAAACCATATTAACATGAAATAGCATTTACACATGCAATCTATTACCCAATGGTATCTAAGTAAATACTCAGAACTCAGTTATTAAAATATTAAATAAAAATAGAGTTTACTGAATAGAAATATTCAATTTACCAAAAGAATGATTTATCAATATAAACAAAAAAATAAGATACAAATGTATCAATGACGAAAAGTATTCAACAAATACTTTCTTAGCTTATTTAAATCACCTCAAACCTCAAGTTTGGAATATCCACAAAATGTAAAAGAAATCAAAGTGTTTACTCGTACCTCAAAAGCCTCAATAGGAGCTTAGAAACTAGTAGGCTACATTAGCCTCACATTAGCTAACATTTAAAGATGAACTGAACTGAACTGAAAGAATCAACATTGATAATGTGTTGATGACAATTAAAAATAAATGACACTAAAAAATACGTAGCCTTTTTTAAGCAACACCAAAATTGTGTTTGTTAGTATTAGAACGCTGCCCGTTTCAATGACGTCACTGGCATGGTAGGACCAGAGCGGTAGAAAAACAGAGTGGCGACACTCCCATAGGAAACAATGGCGGCGGTTTTTCCTGGCTACTTCGGCGTTATGCAGAGCTCAAAAGTTCCTAACTTTGACATTCACGGCTTTAGCCCTGTTCACTTCCATTTTCTGCCTGATATTGTCAGTGGTAAGTAGATGAAGGTACGACGTTTTTTTCAATTGGCATATGCATTTCCTATACCAACTGCACTAGTAGATACTGGTATTGTTCTTTGAGGTTTTTTTGCTGCTTGTTTAACTGATATTTATTGCTTAAATGTTGACCGAAATTTTAAAGCCAAAAGTTAGCCTGCAAACCTTGATGTGGAGAGAGACTAGCTTAAAGATAATGTTCCTACGTCAATAATGAATTTCAGACAAAACACATTTGGTTAGCCTATTGTAGTAGGGCAACTTTAGATGATAGGTTGGTTGTCAACAGGTTTTTATTATGTTTATAATGATATATTTTTTCAAACCTGATTGCGTTAGCTTACTAGCTTACGTTAGCTAGTCAGCTCATTCACATAGTGTTAACGTTAGACATGCTATGAGGGGGAACACAAACTTTATCTTGATAAAATACATTTCATATAGCATGGTAACTCTATATTCAGATGTGCTGGTTATCAATGGGTTTGTGATTAACGCTCTTCAGGTGAAAAATGGAGGAATTGAATGAGATTATTGTCTTTAAACCTGATATAGATTAGCTTGCTAGATGGCGAGTTTTATGGCGTTATGAACTGAACCATGGGCGGAACATGACATGAAGTAGGCTAGTGTCCAAGACTCGTGAACGAGGGGATTTCAGTTATGAATTTCAGGGGAAGCAGTAGGAGCAAAACCTAGACTATTATAAGTTATTGTTGTTGTTACTGGTGCGTGGCTCTTGTGTCCCTTGCCAGCCCAGTCCTGTGCCACTATCACTGTTCCAAACGGGACAGTGGCACAAGCAGTAGGCGGGTGTGGCACGAGCGTGGTCGTGGGACAGTATAGCGTCTGTAGCCTATAGTAGGAGTTTTTGCTCCAACTGATGATCGGTTTCAGTACATTTAGTTTTCAGTAATTTTACATTTCGTGTTGGTGTTCTTGGTGTAATAATTTTGATTGCATTATCTGCCAAGTAATTTGTCAAATACATAGCGAAGTTTGCATGGAAGAGACTGACGTGACAGGAGGGCATTGCCTTTCATTAGGTCAGTGATCTTGTAAGTAGGACAAATGTCTTTTTTTGGATAACTGAAAAGTGTAGTCAGGTTAATAGGGCATACAGTGGGCATCACTTTCAAATGACCACTTCATTCGCGCATTACGCGGCGTGAAGCTGCATGAAGCTTTAGTACCACTTTCAGCCACTGTGCGTCGCTCTACCACTGTACATCGCTCTGCCTGCGGTCCCTTCTGAAAAAGCAGGATCTACCATTAAACATAATTGTTGCCGAGAGTAATCCCAGCCTACGAATTCAATAACAAAATAAATCATGCATAATTAAACATTACCTCGATTTAGGCTACTTGGGTATGGCTTAAGGCTTGACTACACGGTGGTAACGAAAATCGAAATCTGCTGTCTACATTATTGTCAGTGTTTGGGTTAACGCAACTACGCAAATCAAAACAGTGGTGTGATAATTGAGCCAGTAGAGAAATAACTGTTCAGAATTAATCTGTAGCCTTGGGTAGGCTTCTGCAGAAAACAATGTTGTTGCCGATTTAATACTATCTGGCGACGTTTTTAACAGGCTACGCAATAGAGGCTTAGACAACTATGACCCACGTTTTGGTTTCGTAAATTAATTTGCCCTACTTCTTGACTGCAATGTAGTCAATTGACTGCTTGACATGTCATTTTTATTTTTCTGTACAATAAACAAATACATCTGCTTTATGCCGCAGAATTACATTCATATTTGGAACTTACATAGTCCAATAATGCATCGTTCCACTACGTTAGTGTTTCCCAAAACCATAGTAGCAACGAACGTTCGCAACCACTATCGTAAGTTGTGTAGTTACAACTACACCTCTCGACCTGTGGTAGAATGCTAGAAGCATAGTTTCAGGGATCTTCGTGTCAAAGACGTCACTGACGCCAGTTATTTGTTTGCAAATTAATAATTATAAATATATTTAGGTTTCTAATTGATATTTACACTTCTAACCACCATATATCCATATTTTAAAATGCCCAAGGCAGAAAATACATAAATTAAAAGTCAATTTGCAGCCATGTGCACGTAAGTAAAAGTCACACACTTGCAGATAATAATAAGGTGGTGCGCACTTTTTGACGAGTCAGCTGAGAATATGTAGCCTTTGATTTTCATGGAGGGGGGGGGGGGTCCTTGTTAGTTTACACAAACCAAGCCAAGAAGGCTGATTCTGATTTTGATAATATGATCTGCAGAGGTGGGACCAAGTCACTGTTTGGCAAGTCACAAGTAAGTCTCAAGTCTAAGCAGTCAAGTCCAAGTCAAGTCCCAAGTAAATACAGAGAAGGGCAAGTCGAGTCCAAGTCCAAGTCACCTCAAAGCCAAGTCGAGTCTAAGTCCAAGTCCCAATCTTTTTCAAGTCCTGAACAAGTCATCAGGTGCTCTTCACTTAATAATGCCATTATTAGACTATCGATCATAATTTTAACACATCAATCTAATCTACAGTAAAAATGTTTTATAAATACAGATTAAAATATGTTCAATGGTTTTGTCTTGAAATCTTTTACGATATATGCATGCGCATACCTGTGTAATATACGCATGAGCATACCTGAGTAATCTGTACGAAACGGATAGCTACAAGACACTCATAGCAGCAAATATATATTGTTTTTCCAAATTGCGGTGTCCACTGTAAGGATGAGTAATAATTTGACTGATTGCATTTCACTGTGCTAGGCCACAGATTTGCCTGCAATCAATTTATTAGGCTGTCTGCCAGTGGCGACTCATAAGGGAAGCCAAGGTCATGGTTAATGATTACAATAAATGGTGACGAGAAGAATCGTCACATAGGCTACATTAGTAAATTGCTGCGGTTAAATATTTTACGTTTTTATTAGGGCTGTCAAACGATTAAAAAAAGAACTAATTAATCTCATATTTTGAAATGAATTAATCTATATTAATTGCGATTAAAAAGTACATTTTCTCACTAAAGACTAAAGCTTCTTATATGGCATATTAAATAGAGCATAAATCACAATATTACTGAGTAACCACAAAGGTAAAAGTAAAACACTTCTATTTATTTAAAGGATAATAATGACAAAGTAATTTTGTTTTAAAGTATTCATTTCTTACATACTATACATGTGATGCTGTTTAACTCATTTGTAAAAGGTGCACTGTCACTTTAAGCCCATTGTGTGCCACTGTCCACACGTTCTCCTAATGATGTTTTTTTACCAGCTCCATTCAAATATAGCTATGGCTAGTCCACAAACTCAAACATTGTTTGTGCCACATGTATAGCACAATATTAACAACGATACGCATGATATTAAGTTGGCACAAACAGCTTTCATTCCTTTGGAAATAAAAGCATGTAATGACATGATGCTTGCTAGACATTTTCTGTTTGCAATTAAAAGTGAATTATGAGCCTGGTATAGCCAGTAGCCACCTAGCTACGTGGAATGTGTTTCAATCGGCATAATATCATGTGCTTCATGTAAACGAATTATTGAAGACTTCAAGACTCACCAGTTCCATTACACAAAAGCAAAGACAACTCTTCATATTCTTGTCCATTTGCAGCCTGTCAAAGTGCCCTGGCTCTCACAGTTTATAACAGTAGTGAGTACCAGATAAATCTGCAATTTCCTCTAATTTAGTCTTTGTTTCCTTCATGATTTCCCTTCATAGGCCCACGTTTCTATCCCTTTTGTGCGCGCTGAGACGCGTTCTCAATTAAATGGAGTAGGCCGCTAGCATACGTTCAAGTTGGATCATCGTTATGTAACATGCTGTTGATACATTTTGACATTGTAAACGTTCTCTAACAAAAATGCAAATCAGTTTGCAGTAAAGCTAATATTTATTTATTATTGGTCCTTCCTCTGTCTCTTGGTGCCCTACACACAGTGCGTGATGCGTGGTGGTAACAGCAGCACTGATCACTGTGCTCTGCCTGTTTGTGTCCACTATGTGTATTTTGTTTTTTTCGTTGCGAGGTGAAAGCATCTCTGGGGTGACTGGTCCACGATCAGGAAATTCATTTTTTGACTCGAGACCTGTCAAGTCATTACAAGTTAAAGAGGCAAAGTCCGAGTCAAGTCTCGAGTGAATAGTATTCAAGTCCAAGTCGAGTCGCAAGTCATGCCGAATTTTATCAAGTCGAGTCTGAAGTCATTAAAATCATGACTCGAGTCTGACTCGAGTCCAAGTCATGTGACTCGAGTCCACATGTCTGATGATCTGCACAAAAGATAAACTTAGGTAAACAACGATGGCAATATTGTTGTCAACGTCTTAACCCAGATTCAAACTCTTGGACAGGGGACCGGTGACTCCTGTGCAACGGCGGCTGTCATCTGCCGGCCTTAACGCAATGCGCTACAGAAGTATGTGCAGGTGCCGGTTAACGTGCTACTAAACGTCATTAACCACCTTAGTCCAGACTACTGAAGTTTGGAAACTATCATGGTCCAAACTTACAGTAAGTACGACAGTTTTGGGAAACAGTCGTAACTTACATGTTGGTTAGTTGAACGATGCATCCTGTTAGTAAAAAGCTAACCTCCGTAGTTGTACGGGAAACGCCCCCCAGATCAGCTTGTAGGCCATTAGCAATCTGTTTATTTTATTTTATGAAGCCTACACAGTATATCACATGCCACATTCTCACTTTCAATAGACAGGTGCAATAGCCATTGGTCAAGTATTGAGTATAAAGCAATTAAGATAGTACCCTATACAAAAAGTACTTCATACTATTCGTTTCGTTAAAACGAATAGCATTTTGCAACTTGACAAAACACTGGATTAAATATCGTAGGCACAGGAGAAAACCTGTACATCCATTGGCCCGTGGGGAGATCACATGCCAGTTGCCTCTCCCTTCAGTATGACTTGTTCGGCTGTGAGCTTGTTTCGCCAAAAAAAAAACCTATTGCAGATATCAATGCGTCTTTGTTCATGGGTTTGGCCTCACAGCAGAGGCTTAGACAACTATGACCCACGTTTTGGTTTCATAATTTGCACTACTTATTGACTGCAATGTAGTCAATTGACTGCTTGACAGGTTATTTTTATTTTTCTGTACAATACACAAATACATCTGCTTTATGCCGCAGAATTATGCACTTGGATAGCCTATAGAACGGGCACATTTTGGAGAGAACGCACGCAAGAATCTGTAGGCTATTTGTGGCTGGTTACCAGCAAACAATGTTTAATGCATTAACTCAAGACGTCAAACATTTTCTAAACAATACAAACAGAAAGGATGCAGCAGGCAGCAAATGTAGAAGAGTCATTTCCAGTGGAAGAACAAAATGCTGAATGAAACCCAAATTTATGAAGGCATATCTGGCAAGTTGTTATTTTTTGAAGACGTAAATGGTTGGGCTATAGGCCTAGTTTGCAAGAAGGAGACATAAAGCGTGAGCATGCCACACTATCCACAGCTGTGGTAGCGGGGGTAGGAGGATTACTGTTAGTGCAGGATTTATATAAAATTCTTCAACAGAAGGCCTGCCTTGAATGCAGGCTTGTGGTTTGCACAGCCTACAGTAAGTAGGTCTAGTGAGTTAGGAGTCCTCTAGACTTCTTTTCAGCTATCTCAGAGGTGGAAAGTTGCGTTCGTTGGGGGCAGGGCCGGGTTAACAATTCATAGACCCTTGGGAACAAATGTCTGATGGCCCCCTCTGCCCCCCAGCCAACGTGAATCGGGCGGTCAGTTAATAGGCCTATCGTGAAGATTTGTATTGCCATTTAAGGCACGAGCGCATCTGTGAGGCCAAGCCTCACCAAGTAGCCCGTTTGTTTACAACTAACATTACATTTAATTAAATTGCTTATAGGCTATGCCGAAATAGTTTCAACATTTTGAATATCAGTGTCAGGTGAATTAGGAAATGCCTTATGGCTGAAAGCTGCTTGGGATCCCCCCTGTCAAGCAATAACCATACAAAAAGTTAAAAACAGATGACATGATGCGCATCACTGACATAATGCGCAAATAATATAGCCTAGATATTCCAATATATTCGAATACATGTGTTTATTTTAGAGGGGATATTCGAACGTCAATTTTGAGCAATTTTGACAGCCCTAGTCCACTGTAGGCTACGCCAATCGTCTATTAACACCTTCCACTAACCCCGGTGAGTGGGGGTCGCTATAATGCGTGTGAAATAGCACCATTGAGTAGCCTATGCGAAATAGCCTTAAAATCGTTCCGGTGTTGTGTGCGTTCTGGTTTCTCCACCTACTGGTTTCCTTGCGCGTGCATGCGCTGCAGCAGTTGTCAGACATTCACAAACAAGTTGTTTTAAGCGGTTTGAAGTCGCTTTTCATACGCCATGAGTGCTCGGCTACATTACAGCCACTCGGACAAAAGACATGTAAAAAATATATGTTTTGAAAACTAGCATTAAACTGGATTCGATCCCGCAAAAGCAACACACGCGTGACTCTCTCCATCCTGATTCCCTACTCTTTGAGCCAACTAATATGTTACGCGAATCAATTAACTATTGTAGGCTACCATTAAAGGGGAACTTGGCAACTATTTCAACGTAATAAACCCGTTTAGAAATCATTCGGATGGTTAAATGACCTGTTCCGGTGAAAATGGTGACTTTCCCCGCGGCGCCTAGCGTCCCCAGGCGGAAAACCAACCTTGCAACATTGAGACTTACCGTCCCGGAAAGAGAAGTGAGAAATAAGAAACTCGTTTTAAATCGTGTTTCTTACCTTGTAACATCCACATAGTTCTGCCAAACTTATGCTAACCGTTCGCTAGCTTGTAAACAAATCCATGTGCTTTATCGTTACCTTTTCCCACAGTTTGAAATAGCATAATGCACAATTTCTCCAGCAGAGGGGGAAATCCTGCCAAGTTTCCCTTTAATTAATAATGTAGGCAACACCCAGGTAACATGTTGTCCAGGCTATCTGAAACAAGGGGTTGCCTCTCATCTACAACAACTGGTTACGTTGGGCTGCTACAGTCGTCAGTGCACTGTGCACAGTAGGCCTATGCTACTCTTTGTGGTTGATCAACTAAAAATAAAAGATGTATTTGGTGATGACGTTATTGTAGGCCTAGTAGACCTAAATTCTGAGAAATTAAATGGTACAAGAAACGATCTACATAGCGCACCAGACCGCGATGTCTTCAAGGGTTGAATGAAGGGAGTTTGCAAAAATTAGTGTATTTTTCAAGTCAATAAACTTAATTAAATTCTTAATTTTCGAATGTCTCAGGCGCTCAGACAAGGAGTTATAAGTTAAAGGCAATACCATTTGTGTCACCTAATGCAGTTCAGTGAATTAGCAAGATACCATCAGAAGGCAACAATCATAAAGCACAGTGCGCGCGCGCGCGCTCTCTCCCCTGCGCATAAAGCTGTCTGCGTGTTGTAGGCTAGATTTGCGACCACCTATGTTATAGATGTTCTATGAGGTACCAGTGTTTAGCTGTGTCACAAAACAATAAGCTTTGTCAGACTACTTTTAAAATGATATTCAGGGCTATATACATTTTAAACATTCGGTGCCGAAGACCCGACAAAGCCTTGCGTTAATTCTTCAGTTGGGAAGTGTCAGGAATTTTCATACGAGAGACGCTCTCATTGGTGGTTAGTATATGAAGTAGGGAATTGACAGCAACATATCCAATCACATTATGAGAGATGCTGAATTTAACATAAACTGCGATGTTTGATTTTAAATGAATGTAAATTTAGCCGGGACTGTAAGCCGTCACACGTGGGTGCTCGATGTTTTCAGTGGGTGCCCGAGAGACGGAGCATCCACGGTATCGGCGCCTATGACAAGCGTATCTCGCGGTTGCATCCATTACAAACAAACATGCAATGTGAACGTCTGGGATTGGGAAGAGCACTAAATGCTCTACTGAATAAGCACGAAGTCAAACCTTTAAATGAAAAACACTCTTTAATAATCAAAAAAATAAACCGCTAATGAAGTAAACTTGTGACCATCAAAAATCGTTTATCGCCTGTAACTCCGTGATAACAGGACGTAACAGGAAGGCATTTGGCTGAGCAACGGAGGTTAATATGCTCTATATTTTGTCCAGATGATGTCTGTCTATCATCGTTGCACTCGAAGAAAACCAGAATGTTTCATTTGTCCTGCGTTTCTTCTACGGCTGCAAACGGGATTCACTCGCAGTTAACCAAATATTTCTTTATTAGGGCAGGGCAGGCATATTTCTGGCTATTAAATTATTTCTAAACCAGTCTGCTAAAGTTTGTAGTGAAGTCTGTGTAGGGTTTTCCAGGCTCCATTTCTTTTTACGAGACACCCTGCTCACTTGAGCCATCTACCGGTTGTTTGGGTTGTTGCAGCGTCACACTGGGAAAATACAAATTAAAGTCGCGTGATACCGCGTGATCCCACGCGTGGACCGCGAGTGAAGCTGGCCAAGTCGAAGCACTGCCCACTGTAGATCACTCTGAAAGTAATCCCCAACAAAATCATTCTTCATGTTATTGTTATAGTTTTGTGTGGACTTGTGGCACCCCCAACCAGCCTTGCAAATGGTTGGCTGTGTATGGGTATGTAAAACCCTTGCTGGCCTCTTGCTGGAGATGGCCTCTTGCTTAGGTTTCTGCTACTTACTTAATGTGTTGTCCCAAGTATACACCGAGTGTTACCTGCTTTGTTCTCTCCCTCCATTCTCCACTGTGCCTGTTCTGCTTATCCAGGACCAAGGATGCAGAGGACAAGAAGGGTGTGCGATATATGACTGGAATGGTCAGATAAGATAAACATAAAAAATTAAAGGACAAGTTCGGTATTTTACACTTAAAGCCCTGTTTTCAGATAGTTTATGATTAAATAGAACGTTTAAGATTGAAATTTGGGCACATGCTGCCGTCCTGAGAATTTTCGGTTTCTGTGGTAGCGCCCCCCCTCCTCCATAACGCTGCCATAGGTGCACTGGAACAATCCTTCCTAAAACGCATTAAACTTTCGTTTAGAAAGACGTGAAACTCACCGAGTGGAAACTAGCCTACGTTTTGACAATGTAAGTAAAGTATGTAGCGTGATACAGGCAAATGTAGGAATCCAGTTCAGCTCATGTCCAGCAAGGAAACAAACGTTCAATGTTAGAACTACCAAAGAACATATTTTAGATCGATGTTGTAAACTAATTATACTCGCACTATATAATTGACACTATAATGTAAGCATGCTAACACGTAATAACACACGTTTTTGGTTTGTTGTAATGTTTCCCGTTCAATAACGCACTCACTGCACTCGCCATGTTATTTCCCATAGACAATCGACGCCAGGAAGTTGGATGGATACGGAAGTTAGGAGGCGGGACTTATTCTGGAGAGGTCTATTCCATGCATACAAAGGTCATACAATGAAATATATATTACATGTTACACTATACATTTTACTTTACCAATGAAATATTTTAAACAAAAACTCTTAAAATGAATTTAAACACATAGCCTACATGAATTAAACAGAATGGTGTATCAAACTTCAACTCCCATAATCCCTTTCACTTACCCAAAATCAATGGAATGGAATTATATAACTTCAAGATCATTTTAGTTCTAATGAGCAATTATGAACTTTATTTAATCTAAGTTTAGCACTTACTTATTTAACTTAAATGCTTTTTAGCACTGCGCTACAGTTGAAAAGGGCATAATGATGTTTGGCCAAGTATCTATTATTAATCTCTTCATTAAATTCAAATTATCCTCTGCTTCTCTTCCTCCTCTCAGTCTCTCTTTCTTTGTCCCTCCATCTCTTTCCTTCCCTTGATCTCAGTGTTCTTCTCCTTCTTTCCCTTACTCTTTCTCTCATGTTTCTCTGACTCCCTCTCTCTATATCATGTCTCTATATCCCTTCTCTTTCTCCATCCACCTCCTCTCTCTCTCTGACTATCCCTCTTTCTCTCTGACCTCGTCACGCTTCTATCCCTCTGTCCCTCCATGTCTCTCTCCACCCCCTTTCTCCCTCTATCTCTCTCTCTGTCCATCTCTGGCCAGTGGAAGGTGACCCTGCCTGCTCCATTAGTTGCTTGCAAGTGTTGCTGCCAGTCTGGCTCTCAGCTTCATCAGAGCACCGTGGCTGGGCACCTGGGTCACACATCAATCTGGCCATCGCAGACGGAGGGAACAAAAGACAGAGGGAAGAGAAGTTGGAGAGAAAGAGACTGAAAGAGACGGTGTGAAGGAGAGACTTTCAAAAACCTTTGTCTTTTGAAAACCTTTGTTTCAAGTTCAAGTTCAGGTTTATTACCATATCTACTGGGGAAAAAAAATCCATCAAGCACCATAGAAACATCAGCCTGCATCACTAGCTAATTACCAGAGCCAATGCTAGAGCCAATAAAGGTGACTATTTCTCCTTCTGCGCCCCCATTTTACTGGAACTGAGCCAAAGAGAATGAGTGGGATGAGAACAGAGAAGTCATTTGAATACAGTGCATATAGAGAGATAGGAGGTGGAAATGAGCCATAGAGACAGTCAGAGAGTGAAACATGAGGAAAAAGAAAGATGAAAGTCACAGACAGAGATGTACAGTATCTATGTTTGCCATATATTGTATTCAATGTATTTTGTAAACCTGATGTTTAGATGTTCCGCTTTATAAAATGTTTATCATGTTAATAAAGCTCATTTCAACTTAATCAAAAGTTAATTGAGAGAGAGATAGAAAGAGAGAGAGGGAGAGATGAGGCAGAAGAAAAGAAAGTAAGTAAGAAATAGTCTGAGGGAGAGTAAAAAATGGAGCACTTGTTCGAGGCCCTAATGCATCTGACCCTCTTCCCTCCCATTACATAAAGCAGGAGCCATGCGAGGCCACATGAGGCCTTCAGTCTCCTCCTCACCTGAGCAACCCCTCTCACACTCACAGGAGGCTGTGAAGGATGCACACCACTCCTCCCTGCCTACCCCCCGCCCCCACTGACTCATCTCAAACAGCTACAGCAAGGGAAAGGATGACTGAGTGCTACCATAACCAGGGTAGGAATTTCACGGCGGCCATGACGGCCATGGCCGTCGTAGCCCCTTGGGTTGGTCGTGAGGCCCCTTTAAAAATCGGAGGTTTATAGGCCACGGTGGCCTTGGTGCCCCCTTCTTTCAATATTCTGCTTTGCGTCCTACTAATAGCGATTTTTATTTAGCCTGTGGCCTGTCAAAATTATCTTAGCATTCACAGCGCAAATTAATTTAGTCTTTTACGCAGTGGAGAAAGTGACAGCGCAAGAAAGTGCGTCCAAATTCACCCATTCTCAGTTGAACTACTCGCGAAGTAGCCTATTCATCACACAGACATCACAAGTATCACATGAAAGAGCTTTTACTCAGCTTTTAAACAATGTTAGCCGATAATTGCTGTGTTGAACGGTTCGCGAGAAAAGTAAATAATATAATTCAATTTAATCATACATTCTACTGAAGGTTTTGCGTCCCATGATCTCCCTACCCATTTATCTCGGTGGAATACTTTACGAACCCTTCTTTTAACACATGACAAACCATATATCAGAATAAACAGGAGACCTTACCGAACACAAAGGTGTAAAGCAGTCCCCTGTACAGTTAGCCGTTCCAGAGTAATACAGTTTTTAATTTGCAGTAAAGTTTGACATACATGGATGTCTCCAAATTTGGGCTTTAAGTTTTACAATGTGTTTAAATTGTTCCACATGATTTCATAACGGGCTAAATACAAAATAAATGTTACAAATATCGCCTAGATATTGGTAAATCAGAGGACAGCTGACTAAGAGTTTGTGAAAGTAGCCTTAAAGAAAAATTCCGGTTTTTAGCACTTTAAGGCCCTTTTCTGGTTTGTTTTGGATGAACTAGAGTGGACACCGAAATTTTGACGATTGGTCCTGTCGCGACTTTTCTGACTCGTTTTGAATCGCCTTTGACTTCTCAGGGTGGCTGGCAATGGTCATAGTAGTAGGCTACTCAAACATGTCCTAAAACAACCCTTAACGTTCGTTTTCAAAACTGTGCAACTCACCGAGTGGTTAGTGGTGTTCGTTGATTATTAAACGCAAATATATCGCCGTAATGTATGATTTCCAGCCGTCTTATTTGCTATTGTGGAACTATTCACAACCGCTCAATATTTGAACCTGAAGCATAGACGGTGGCGCAGCTAACGTGCAATGAGTCTTCCAACAGAAATCAATGGGATTTTACAAAATGGCAAATAAAACACGACAGAAACTGTATTTCGCTACGCTACTTGTTTTGGAACATCAACGAACACCACTAACCACTCGGTGAGTTGCACAGTTTTGAAAACGAACGTTAAGGTTTGTTTTAGGACATGTTTGAGTAGCCTACTACAGTATGCCCATTGCCAGCCACCCTGAGAAGTCAAAGGTGATTCAAAACGAGTCAAGACAGGTCGAGACAGGACCAATCGTCAAAATGTCGGTGTCCACCACTCTAGTTCATCCAAAACAAACCAGAAAAGGGCCTTAAAGTGCTAAAAACCGGAATTTTCCTTTAATGATCACAATGCTAAGCATGCATCTAGGCTATTTGAGTTTCTTAAAGCTGAGCTGTGCTTAAATTGTTCAATACATGATTTCATAACAGGCCAAATATAAAATAAATGTTATATATAGCCTAGATATCTGTAAATATTAGATTGATGGTTGCTCCGCCTAATTTGTGCTTATATTTACTCTTTTACCTTGTATTAACCCCTAATTTTTTGCACTTTTCCACTGCACTGATTACGTATGATGGCGTTACACTCAGAAACATCGGAAATGAATTGCCTTTTTTGTTTCGGGATGTTTTAATTGACGATTCTACCTGGCCGACTGAGATTCTCCGAGATGCATCAGGGAACCATGGAGACGCATCTCGGCGCAGAAGGAAAAAAACACAGAGGAAAACGAGCCGGGGCCCGTAACAGATTGAGGAATAGAGCTCATAGGCCTCCACTGCCTAGCATTCTTCTAGCCAATGTCCAGTCTCTTGTGAACAAGATGGATGAACTAAGAGCGAGGATACAGTTTCAAAGAGACATCAGGGACTGTAACATTCTATGCTTTACTGAGACATGGCTAACTGAACTTGTACCGGACTGTGCCATCACTCCGATGGAGTTTTTCTCTGCTGCTCGCTCTGACAGGACTGAGGAATCTGGAAAATCGAAAGGTGGCGGTGTTTGCATCATGACGAACAGCAATGTCACCGTTCTCTCAAAGTCCTGCTCGCCTCATCTAGAACATCTAGCGATCGTCTGTCGACCCTTCTACCTGCCCCTTGAGTTTACTTCGGTAATATTCAACGCTGTCTACATTCCTCCACAAGCCAACACAGATGCTGCGGTTTCAGAATTGCAAGAAGTGTTAAATAGACAACAACACACGCACCCTGAAGCTGCGCTTATTGTGGCCGGTGATTTCAATCAAGTACATCTGAACCGGTCCATGCCTGAATTTATTCAACACATTCACTTCCCTACACGTGGTGACAACACACTGGATCACTGCTACACACAGTTCAAGAACAGTTACAAAGCGAAGTCTCTACCAGCTTTCGGAAAATCAGATCATGCCGCTGTCTTCCTACTGCCTATGTACAAGCAGAGAAGTCAGATGGACCCCCCAGTGACGAAGGAGGTCAAGCGCTGGACTGACCAATCAGAAGCCAGGCTACAGGACGCCCTTAGCAACGTTGACTGGGAGATGTTCAAGACGAACTCTGCTGACATCAATGAGTTTACAGAAGTATCATTGAGTTACATCAATATGCTAACTGATTCCATCATCCCAACTGTAAAGATCTGAAGCTTCCCTAACCAGAAGCCATGGGTGGATAGAGAAGTGAGAACGGCATTAAAGACACGCACCATGACTTATAATGCTGGGCTTATTTCAGGGGATATGACGGATTACACAGCAGCATCTTATAGTTTACGCAGAGCTATTAAAGATGCTAAGCGGCGCTATAGAGACAAAGTTGAAGCTGATTTCTTGGAGGGTGATCCAGCACGAGTGTGGAAAGGACTCCGAACCATCACTGGCTTTGAAAGAAAGTCCCCTCCTATGATGAATGTGAGTAAAGCCCTCCCTGATGAACTTAATGCTTTTTATGCTCGCTTTGACATGAAAAACACAGACTATCTTGCACTAGCTGCAGCATGTGAAGCAAATGAGGATGCACCTTTCTGTGTCTCTGAGGTCGATGTGAGCAATGCTTTTAGGAGGGTTAATTGACCGATCCCAAGCCCCTCCTCCCATTGTCAGTCCCATAGTTACTGTTGCTAAGTCGGACAAGTTTGCAGGAAAATGTGCGAGAACGCGTGTTCAACATGGGTACGCAGCACCATTTAGCAGAGTGTAACAGTGTATGCTAGATTTCTGGGCGTCAAGTAATATTGATATATTCAAAAAACAGAGGCCAGAAAGGCCTTCAGTATTTGGAAGGACACATTCACAATGTCTGCTGTTATCAACGAGGTGGAACACCACAAATTGAGGACAAACCAATCTGGTGTTACGGATCTTAATGGGATGCATGTTAACTGGGGATAAACAATTAGCACGTTATCACAAGCAGGTAGTTTACCTTATTTGCTGCAGACGTGACTGATTCAATAAACAGGTCTGTGCAAACATATGGTGTTGACGTGTCCATAACAAAATCTAACCATATTTCGAGGATTAATTAAAGACGGGTCCAAGTGCTGCAGATCCAAGTTCCCACGCAACTTTGGAGAGTGGCTACTGGCTAGCCTGTTAAGCAGCTCATGTTGGGGAGGTAGAGAGATAGCTTCGCTTCGGTAGGCCGATAGCCTACTTATTATTTTGAATGGCTGCTTTAGAAGGAAGAGTTCAAATAAACATGATACAAATGTAGGCTATTGAAAAGAAACCACTAGATCTACCCGAGTTTACCCATACAACGCACGACATATCTGCAGTTTGCAGACGTGATTTGTCTTGCACAAGACTTAATCAGTGCCCGCTTATGCTATACTTAATTTAAATGTGGGCAATGTAGTAGGCCTAATATTGGCGATTTCGAGACTGCATAGCCTATACAGCAAGGTTTTCAATCGGCACATGATTTGATCTTTAGAAGACTTTGGCTATCTCTCGTTCAGCCATCAATGATGCATCGCAGTAGTCTATTCCGTTTGTTGAAAAAATGGTCATTAGCTTATTTCTGTGAACAGTCTTCTATCCCAAGTTAAACATGGCAAGGTAGCCTATGCCTAAAAGCTGAAAGTATTCTTATTGTGTGTGTGTAAGGCGATACGCGATTGAAGGTGTAGCCTATTTGCGCGTACTTCCAATTGTATGAGTGTGAGTTCAGTTCCTGCAAGGTAGGTATAATTTTTTGCGTAGGCTTATGTTGTCGTTTCAACAGTGGAAACCAGGTTTAGTTATGTTTTTGTATGTAGTTATGAACACAAAAAAGGGAACATTTTCGTACACACTCAGATTTCTTTACTGAAAAGTAGCAGCCTATCCAAAGTTATGCAAAGTTAGGCCTATGTCTGTCAACGTTTCACACGGTCAGGATATCGGATGTCACTTCTACAAGTATCCCAGGCATATATTTGAACCTTTTTGAGCTCTTTAGTTATTTTTTAGTTACTTAGGCTACTCGCAAAAGAAGCATTAGCATTCACATAACCAGCGTATTATAGGCTACAAAATGGACACTATAAAATTCAAAATTGACCGAGGTTGACCGAGGTCCTCCGACGTCCTCATTGTGACATAGTAAAAGGGGGCGGGGCTTGGGATCGGTCAATTGTACAAAAGCTGCTGGACCGGATGGAATTTCTAACAGGTTTTTGAAATCCTGCGCTGCTCAGTTAGCTCCTGTGTTCACTTATATCTTTAACACATCATTGGCTCAAGAGACAGTTCCTACTTGCCTCAAGCAGTCTGTTATTGTTCCAGTACCGAAAAACAAAAGTCCATCATGTCTGAATGACTACCGCCCAGTAGCCCTGACGTCTACAGTGATGAAGTGTTTTGAGAAGCTTGTGAAAAACATTATCTGCTCATCCATCCCTGCCTCCTTCGACCCCCTCCAATTTGCTTACAGAGCCAACAGTTCTACAGAGGATGCCATCTCAAACCTCATGCACACCACCTTAACTCACCTGGAGGAGGGGAATGGGAATTATGTGAGGATGCTGTTCATTGACTTTAGTTCAGCATTCAACACGATAGTACCTCTCACCTTGGTCACAAAGATGAAGGCCTTAGGACTGAACACCACCCTGTGTCACTGGATATTTGACTTCCTCACCAACTGTTCACAAGTGGTTAGAGTGGGGGGTCTGACATCTGACTCATTAACCATCAGCACTGGTGCTCCCCAAGGCTGTGTTTTGAGTCCACTGCTGTACAACATCTACACACATGACTGCAAAGCCAACAGTAGTCATACCTCCATCATCAAGTTTGCAGATGACACAGTGATCTTGGGCCTGATTAGTAACAATAATGAACAGCTCTACTTGGATCAGGTTGATGAGGTGGCACAGTGGTGTCAATCTAACAGCTTGACACTGAATATCACTAAAACCAAGGAAATGGTAGTGGATTACAGAAGGCAGCAGCAGAACTACAGTTACACCCCACTAATGATCAGCGGGCAACCTGTAGAGAGAGTCACAAGTTTTAAATACCTTGGTGTCCACATTACTGAAGACTTAACATGGACTGTTAACACTCAATATGTTCTGAAGAAGTCCAGACAACGACTCTACTTCCTTCGTTAGCTAAGGAAATTCAAAGTTTCTACATCCATCATGAAGGCCTTCTACACTTCAGCGGTTGAGAGTGTTCTAACTGGTAGCATCATCACCTGGTATGGGAACTCCACAGTTAAAGATTGTAGTACTCTGCAGAGAGTAGTGCGCTCAGCTGAACGTACTATAAGAACTCAACTCCCTGCTCTACAAGATATCTATTCCAGAAGAGTAGTCCTAAGAGCCCAAAAGATTCTGAAGGACTCTTCTCATCCTAACAATCGATTATTCCTACCGCTGAAATCAAGAAGACGCCTATGTAGTCACAAAGCCAGAACTGAGAGACTCAGGAGAAGTTTTTATCCCCAGGCCATCCGAACTCTGAACTCACACTATACTGACTTTGCACACATTCACTCCTCAGCACTCTCAAACATTTCCCAACTCTGAACTCACACTATACTGACTTTGCACTCATTCACTCCTCAGCACTCATGACCCCCCCCCCCCCCCCCCACACACACACACCTACATGACTTTTAGCACTTTTACATCCCTCTCCCTATGCTACAGACCTTTTATTTATTTTCTTATTTCATCACACGTCAAAACACACACACACACACACACACACACACATACATACACACACACACACATATCTGACTATGTTGATTTCTCCAACTTTTGCACATCTCCATAGAACTTTTTATTTATTATTTTTGATTTCTCCTCCATCTATCTACCCATGTCCTTGATTGCCTAGCCTTTCTGCCCCCACCCCACCCTCTACATACTTGCTGCACACTGCCCCCCCCCCCCCCCCCCACATACACAGCACATTGTCTTCAGGATCTTCTCCAACACACATCCTCTACATACTTACAGCAGACTGCCCCCACCTACCCACACACACACTACACACAGTCACTGCTCCACTCCCCTTCCGCCCACACACACATCTTCACTGTCATCACTCATATACATCATACATACAGTACTCTGCAATAGTAAGTCCCTTCACCATACTTGCAGTACACTCCCCCCCCCCCCTCCTCCCCTATATACACAGCACATTATTTCATCAGGAAGCTTCTCCAACACACATATTGCACACTGCCCTTTCCCCACATACACAGCACACTATCCCATCTCCCCTGTCATCCCCCCAACACACACACCAAGACCCCTGGCAGTTGGGTTAGCCCCTTGAGCCGTGGATCTGCCCAAGGTTTCTTCCTTGGTAAGGGAGTTTTTCCTTGCCCCTGTTGCTCTTGGGTGCTCCTTGTTGGTGCCCCCCGCCCAATCCCAATCCTCCCCCACCTTTCTTATGAAGCCCATTTTTATAGCCTACTACTGTATAGTTAACTTTGGCCTTGGTGCCCTGACATGTGGCCTTTGTGCCCTCCACCAAATATGCCCAACTGAAGGCCAAGTGGCCTTGCCCCCAGAATGGTGAAATTCCAAGCCTGACCATAACGCTTCAGATACACAAACAGACTCACATGCGAACTTGGAACATGCAGGCTGCCAATCATGAGACCAGACATACAGCAGAAAGCCCTTGAGAGGGGCGTTTTGTACCCCCCCCCCCTTCTCTGCTGCTTCTGTTCCTTGGCCCCACAAACACACATTACTCACCCACTGCGCAGACCCAGGAGAGCAACGCAGAGACATTGCTTCTGCGGCAGAGAAGGTAAGGAGGCATGACCCCATTTAAGGCCATGGGGGCTGGAAAGACGGGTTGGTGTCAAGAGAGAGGAGAAAAAGAAGAAAAGTTCCAGCTGTAGTTGAGTTTCTGTATCAGCTCTGGCCTTCATCACTGCCCTCCTTTTTCTCCTCCTCCTCCATCACCGCAGGTCATCCTCAATGTGTCTAATTAGAGTCTGTGCTCAGGATGTCACATCACATCTGAGAAGTGGACTCTGACATAGCCGACATAGCCCAAGCCTTCTGCCACTGTAGTATAGCTGTCTTTGTGTGTTTGCTTGCAAGTGTGTGTGTGTACAGTATGTGTCTAAACCTGTAACATACTTCCATCATTGTTTGGATCTGTAAATTCTTCCCCTGTGTGTTTGTGTGTCTGTATGTGTTTACATGTCTGTGTATGTGAGTGACTATGTGTGTACACAAACATGCTTTTGTGTGTGTGTGTGTGTACATCATTCCCCATTAGAGGATGTGCCTGGGGCCCGTGACCTGCTATCCACCCCCCATACCCCAAAATCCTGTTCTTAATTAGGGCCAGATGTTACATTATGTGCAGTGCTGAAAAAAGAAAATAAGAAATAGGAACAGATAGTTCTGCAAGGTTCACAGCTGCAACATGGGGAAAATACATACATAAATATATGCACACACTAACACAAATACGGCAATTTCACACGTGCACACATACATGCATACAGCAGCCTCAACATAAAAAGCTAATTAATGCTGACTTAAAGCTAGAGGCCCCCAGCAGTGTGCAGCTTCTTGCACTGAGCCCCAAAAGGTTCCACCCTACCCCTACCAACCTCACACACATATCCCAGCACACGCACACTCCACTGAAGGTCACCATGGAGACACTGGCAATTTGTAACTTCTTTCTTTATCTCCTAGATTCACTGTTCTCCCAGACCTGCTGCTTTAGTCCGTGCAGCAGGAGGCGGGAGACAGGTTTCGTTGGAGGCAGTTGCTGCGGGGCCTTGTGAGAGTAAGAGAGTAGATAGAAAGAGTTCGCCTTCATGAGTGCACGGTCGGCATTATGTCCTTTTTCTGCCTTTACTTGGTCAGAGACAATACCACATCCAGATTGAGAGACAACCTAGAGAGGGGTCCATACTCTCTCTCTGTGTGTGTGCATATGTGTCCTGAGATATTTGTGTGTGGCTGTCTCTCTGAATGTGTGTGTGTGTGTGTGTGTGTGTGTGTGTGTGTGTTTTGAAGAGGTAGCTAGACAGAGGCTGCTAATTACAGCTGTGTGCTATTTAAACACACCTAATTAAGTGAAATGCAAAGCAGATCATTAGTTGAAAGCTGTTTGTTCCCCATTGGCTAGAGGTTAGCTGTGGAAGGCTGCAGAGCTGCTGGGGAAACAGGCAGAGCAGCATCAAATCTTGATGCTGGGACCACAGCCTGCCCTTTCTACTCCCATCCACCACAAACTCTCCAACCATCCATCCACCAGCTCATCTATCCACCAACCCATCTATCCACCAATCCATCTATATCTATCTATCTATCTATCTATCTATCTATCTATCTATCTATTCATTCCACCAAACCTGACTTCTACAAAGATTTTCCAGCCCATGGCCATGAATGTCTGTTCCAAACGGGAGACATGTCTTCAGAGGTAAATATCAAAGGTTTTTGCCTTGAATGCCCCCCCCCCCACCCCGAAGTCAATCGTTATCTGATGAGGTGTTTGAGCCTGAAAAGGGTGGCTTTTGTGAAGGCTGTGTGGTGTTTTTTTTTCACCACTGTGCAGACACCCAGAGAAAGGATTAATGGCACGTCGAAGCTAATCACCGACAGGCCGCGATGCTATCTGCCTGGATGCCTCACTCTTGTCCTCAGTGTGCCGCTTGTCAGCCAGCCCAAGCACAAGGAAGGTGAAATAAATAAATGCCTCGTTCATTCTGCGCAATTTCATTACCATAGAGAAATGTCCGAGTCTGCTGAGGGGCTGATCATGAGTATGGTGTTCTCTCTGGCGGCCTTTTGGAAGAAGGAAAGCGTGACAAACTGAACTGGATATGTGGCCTAATTCTGCTATGAATTATGTTGACAGGTGAGAAGGCAGAAGCAAAAACAATGGATACTGGAATGGGGGTTCGTTTTTACAGTTTTGAGAAAAGAGTGGAAGGTTTCAAAAAATGTGTTTTAGCAATTGTGAAAAACTGAATGCCGGAATAGATTTTCAGCACTGTAAATGAGAAGTATTGCAGTCTACAGCCTACAATGTACTTGCCTCACTGATTATTGCTGTCCATTGTTGATATGAACCTGCATTGTTCAGCAACCGGTTTACACTCTGAACTAGCTTATATTGGTTGTTGTGATGACGTACCTCATAGGCCTGTCCTCACCGCGTCCCAATGGCGGCCACTACGAACTCTTTCATATGCATTTTACTGTTTAAATGTATTCATGCTCGTATTACACTCCTGGCCACCCGTTATATTCCATGAATTCATTGTTCATTTCTGACGCTGTGTCTAGTTTGTGTGTGTATTAACAGATAGGTGCACATACTGTTGAAATTGCACGAAACATTTCACTCGCATTTCATTCATTCTTCCAACGTACGTCCCTGTTTATTTAAAAATGTGACTGTAACCATAACATGCTTGCCGACTTATGTCTTTATTTTGTAGTGGCTGCCCATAGCCATATTTGTTTTGTAGATATCTTTTTTTTCTAATTTTAATGAACTCTACTTTTTTGCACTGGGACCTCAAACACCCTGGTGGGGGTTTAATAAACTGCAAAACGGAATTTTTGACTGTATATTGCCTCTTTGTGCCAACCCTTAAGACCCTCGACGTACAGTGGGCATCGCTTTCAAATGACCACTTCATTCGCGCATTACGCGGCGTGAAGCTGCGTGAAGCTTTAGTACCACTTTCAGCCACTGTGCGTCGCTCTGCCACTGTACATCGCTCTGCCTGCCGTCCCTTACATAATTGTTGCCGAGAGTAATCCCAGCCTACGAATTCAATAACAAAATAAATCATGCATAATTAAACATTACCTCGATTTAGGCTACTTGGGTATGGCTTAAGGCTTGACTACACGAAAATCGAAATTGAAATTTGCTGTCTACATTATTGTCAGTGTTGGGGTTAACGCAACTACGCAAATCAAAACAGTGGTGTGATAATTGAGCCAGTAGAGAAATAACTGTTCAGAATTAATCTGTAGCCTTGGGTAGGCTTCTGCAGAAAACAATGTTGTTGCCGATTTAATACTATCTGGCGACGTTTTTGACAGGCTACGCAATAGAGGCTTAGACAACTATGACCCACGTTTTGGTTTCGTAAATTAATTTGCCCTACTTCTTGACTGCAATGTAGTCAATTGACTGCTTGACATGTCATTTTTATTTTTCTGTACAATAAACAATTACATCTGACTGCAGACGCGCCACTTCCCTCCCCATATTCCAAGATTAAGATAGTAGCCTATACAAAAAGCACTTCATACTATCATAAAAAAAATAGTTAAAACGAATAGCTATTTGCAATTTGACAAAACACTGGTCCTCATTTTGCGAATGCGAGGACGATATGAGCCTGTTGCATTTAGTTAGATGTCCGAGTCACGCATAATGTTTGAAAACCACTGGCTCGTAATCACAATAATTTAACACACGACAGTTTGATAACCTACTTCATCATGTCCCCATGCCTACATTTTTGTGAGTAGCATAGAGATCGTTAAAAACAATAAAGTATGGCTCTCCGTTTGGGACATCGAAAACGAGAACCACTGGCTTAACAAGTTACCTACAGTCCAGAACACAGAATCTGTTGCAATATTCTGATGATCGGCGATGATATCGGGAAATTCTTAAAGTAAGAATTTCACTTCACCATGCACCTTCGACAATACCTGGCCTACCTGGTATCATTACAAACATTATTCTGTGTCCTAAAACTGGCATATTTTATGGCATTGTGTCATGTAAGTTCGTTGCAAAATCTAGAGAAATGTGTGAGGTGGTCAGCGGGGGACAATTGAGACACACATTGGATTGTGTTATTACTTGAACATTCCACACTATCCACAGCTGTGGTAGGCCTATCAGGGGCAGGAGGATTACTGTCAGCGCAGGCTTTATATAAAATTCTTCAACAGAAGGCCTCGAATGTTGTCTTGTTTGTGGAGCGCTTTGCTTCGCTTCTGTAATTTTGGCTTCATTGAAAATGAGGGCTTCCCTCAATGACCCTCCCGAGAATAAATAAAGGTTGAATGAATGAATGAATGCAGGCTTGCCCAAAATAAAGGCATGTGGTTTGCGCAGCCTACAGTAAATAACAGACCCGCCAGAATGTGCGTTATGATGCTTTTTTACGAGCAAGATGTTTTTGGTACCCTACGCACACTGCATGTTCTTAAATAACAATGATCATCAGTAATATTCGACCATTAATTTGGGTAAATGGGCAAGCGTGACCACCTTGATTGGCTGATTGGCTGATGATTGTAAAGCGGGCATGATTCCAAACATCTCCCTTACGATGATGAGTAACAGGTCTCAGAATGCGTGCGCTACACAAGGACGGAAGATGATGAATAACTGGGGACGTAGGCTATTCACAAAGGCTTTTATCTTACTACTAGGAGTAGGCTGTCCCAGACTTAGGTGCTACTTTTAGGTCTAAAATGCTTCGTGAATTACTTTTTGTGAAAAAATTAGGAGTGAAGTTAGGAGTGACACGCCCATTATTTTTAGGAGTTGCTCCTAAATTCGCCAGTTAGGAGCTACTTTTAGCCTTTAGCATTCTTTGTGAATATGGCCCCTGAATAAAAAGGCCTAGCCTAAATGAATCAAGGCAAAACAAATAGCCTAGTAGCCCAATGAAACATACGGATTGATGTAGTATCTTTGTAACATTATTCAATTATTCTGTTACTATGCCTACGTTTGCAAAAGAGAACATTTTAATTTGATTCACAATAATGTTACATTTAATTTACATGTTGACAATGATTAGCCTAGTTTTGGTTGTTGTTGGCGGCGTTATTGCATGTTAGTTATGCCTACAATGCAAAATTGCTTCCTCGCGATTGGAAGCTCCTGTAGCTGCATAGGATTTCAAAATCCTACACAACGCAACACAACACAACACAGACCCCGCTTCTCTCGCGTCAGTCACTGACATGAATGAAGTAAACTTGTGACCATCAAAAATCGTTTATCGCTTGTAACTCCGTGATACCAGGACTTAACAGGAAGGCATTTGGCTGAGCAACGGAGGTTAATATGCTCCATGTTTTGTCCAAATGATGACTGTCTATCATCGTTGCACTCGGAGAAAACCGGAATGTTTCATTCGTCCCCGTTTCAATCGTCGGTTACTCAAAACGCAGATAGAACCTTATTATTCTAAGGTAGCGAAATAGCGTTCAGGATGATTCATGCCCAATTAATTCCCCCTGTTAAAGTGTTCGCCTTTGTAGTTTGGTTTCGTGATAGCCTATGATAAACGGCTTATGGCCAAATATGTGAAAACGTTAAAATACAGTAGGCGATAAACCCGGAAAAAGTTGACAGTGATTTTTTCATAATCACTTTGGAGGGTCATAGAAAAATGTATTGCTGGCGAGGGAGGGTCACGTCTTTTTGGACTAATGCTCCCAAAACTCCTCCGGTAGCCCCTTAAATAAATAACGAACAGTCCCTAATGAAGTAAACTTGTGACCATCAAAAATCGTTTATCGCCTGTAACTCCGTGATAACAGGACGTAACAGGAAGGCATTTGGCTGAGCAACGGAGGTTAATACTCTATATTTTGTCCAAATGATGTCTGTCTATCATCGTTGCACTCGGAGAAAACCAGAATGTTTAATTTGTCCTGCGTCTCTACGGCTGCAAACGGGATTCACTCGCAGTTAACCAAATATTTCTTTATTAGGGCAGGGCAGGCATATTTCTGGCTATTACATTATTTCTAAACCAGTCTGCTAAAGTCTGTAGTGAAGTCTGTGTAGCGTTTTCCAGGCTCCATTTCTTTTTACGAGACACCCTGCTCACTTGAGCCATCTACCGGTTGTTTGGGTTGTTGCAGCGTCTCACTGGAAAAATACAAATTAAAGTCGCGTGATACCGCGTGATCCCACGCGCGGACCGCGAGTGAAGCTGGCCAAGTCGAAGCACTGCCCACTGTAGTACCCTTTAACAGTTGTGTCACATCATTTGAAAAATGTGATCAATTTTGAGTCATTGTGTTTAATGTATGACATTTGTGCTTTCTTTGTGTTCTTACCTTTTGCCACTTGTGGTTATCATTATGCAACGCAAGTGCATCACAATGCAAAATGTGTTTTGTTGTAAGGGTTTTGCAAAAAGATTGTATGAGATCTGCAAATATGGGTGATCAATTCAAGAAATGTGTTCAGGCAACTGAGAATTTGGTTCAGAGAATGGAGTTTAGTGTTTTAGTAATTGTGAAAAACTGTACCCCTAGCACACCCAGCATTCAGCAAGAGGGCCTGAGAGGTGGACTGAGGACCAACAGGGGACCAGTGAGCCAGTCTGATAGAGCTATAGCTGTGAAGACGGAGGAGGTGGAGGTGAGGCTGATGAAGACCATAGATGTGTTAGAACTTGGCTAAAAGAGTTGCACACATTTTCTTTTAACTTTAACAAAATACATAACATTAGATTCCATTGTGATTTGTAACCATATCAACTGCTTCAACTTCGTGAAGTGGGTTCCCAAACGATGTGAGGAGACTTTAGGCCCAGTTTCCAGCGGATGGATTCTGGCTCTCACGCTGTGAGGTGGGTTCTGTGGGTTCCGGTGAGTTGTGCTGAGGTCATGGAGCCTCTGGCAGCCTAGCGGAAGCTCAGTTCCACCCGAGCGGCATGCAGCACTGCTCAGCGAGGTGCGTCCACATCGGCTGCCCTTTTAAACAGCTCCAAGGCCCCTCTGCTGTCAAGCCCTTAATTAACTATTGACCGGGCCACTAAAGGCAAGCAAAGAGCAGGAGATTAGAAACAAAGAAGGCCACGGAGGGGGCTAAGAGGCCCAGAATTTGATATGGCCCTTCAGGGCCCACCAGGGCTGCCGGGGACTGGACCTGGATTTAAAACATCACAGGAGATCACTGGACAGCAGGACGTTGATGCTCTCAATACTTATCGACCTGTTTGATCTAGCCCTAACAGCAATGGTGGAAAAGTAGAGGGAGAGAGTTATTTCACACACACACACACACACACCAGCTTTTTTGATGCTACAATGCCACAAGAAAGGACAAACATCCATACCTCTAGTAATTACCTTCTTCCTCATCAGGTTATCACAAACACATTATGAGTTTCAGAGAGAGACACAAAAAGAGAGAGAGAGAAGCAGAGCACACACACACATATACTCAGAATAATACACAAATACACATACACACACACACACACAGTGTTGTGAGAGACCAGCGGCTTCTCATTATCAGGGCAGGCCAGGCGGTGGTGTCAGTGTATCATTACAGCCGGGATACAGAATCCAGTGTGTGTGTGTGGGAGGGTGGGTAACATCCATCCCCACTTGCTGATCATACTGAGAGACACACAGTGCCCACTCACTGACAGGGACAGCAGATAAAGCACACACACACACACACAACCATACGATTTAGACACTTACACACACACACACACACATATTTACTTGGAAGCCAACACATATACAAAGACAAGAACTTGGGTCTCAGTCACAGAACAGAACAGCAGTCTGCTCTACAGTGAATAATGAATGCTGACCTACCATAGCAATTATGATCAGTAATCACACAAGTCAAGTTTATTTATATATTGCATTTCATACACAGGGGTCATTCAACGTGCTTTACATTAACAAAATCAAAGAGTTATATAAAATTCTTTATGGACTGACAAATAATGATACAAGCCCAATCACTTTATGCAAATATTAATAAACATAAGTGATAATATTTACTGCTGTCAAACTATTAAAAAATTTAATCACGATTAATCGCTGAATTCCTATAGTTAATCACGATTAATCACATATTTTATCGCATGATTAAAATTCTATTATTTTGCATTTCTGAACTTTCCATGTTAGTCCATGTTAACAATATAAAGCAATTATTGTGTATCTTGATAAGGATTCAAATGAAAGCAAAGCAAGTTACTTCCATTAACTTTACTTTAAGACGTAGGTCTATTTGATTATTTCAAATCAAATTTCAAAAGATGTGCAGCAGACCTGAGGCAACACAATATATTCTTCAGAAATATAGCTAATAAAGGGCATAACAAACATAAACTACTATATTCATTATCTTTGAGTTCAGTTGAAAATAAGGAACTTTTCGACATGAGTGCACTGGCATTTTATAGGCCTATACAGTCTATGGTCACTTGCCACACACATCAGCGCCGAAGTTTTTAACACGCAAACACTGAATGAACAATGGATTTTATGGAGCGGCGTCGACCAAATATAACTGAATCGTGATTTACATGGTGGCTGGTGTGCAGATCTGTATTGAAAAGAATGGAATCTAATGTACAGTAAATGAATGTCGAAAGCAGAGTGTATCGCACTCATGTCGGCATCGGTGTCCACAGCAATTTAAAACACCATTCAGCTGACCGGGAGTTTAGAACTACGTTGGTGTTTATTGTACGAATCTACCGGTATACTCTTTGGCCGGCTCATCCCAAACCAGTGTGTACATGCCTTTACGTAGCCTACTAAAGGTGCATCATCATAAAGATAGGCTACATTTAATCTGCATCACGCCCCATTTTAGCGGAAAACAAGATAACATACATATATCATTGATTCTAATGGGAAGACAGCCTAATCACACCTTGACGTTACATCTATTCATTGACAGGCCATTCAATAATTTTACTAACACGGCAGTTATAAAGAATTATGTGTATGTAACTTACTCATGTCGAAACAATGTAGGCTACATTACAACCCATTCAGCACGTACTAGCTACACTTACCATAGGCTATCCCATGTAAAACGGTTAGCTTGCTAGCTAGCTAACTGTGGAACTTCAGTATAACAGGCATAGCCAATTATCTCACATAATTGTAGGAAAAAGGCTACGTTCATATTACAAGTGATATAATGAATGTGTGACTTATGTTTAGTTGATGTTATGACATGTAAAGTTAAGCTTGCCGAACTTAGTTATAGTAAGCCACGGGCAGTTTAACTGTGCCTACATTCGTGACACTCCTGTAGCCGGCTAAACTGGAAAGAGCACAAAATAGGAACATAATGGTCACATTAATCCCATAAACACACAGATAACTCTTACACCAACCTTATTTTGTGCCTTTTATTAGGGGTGGGCGATATGGACAAAAAATAATATCTCGATATTGTAATAAAATGGGCTGATGGGCTACTATAGGCCAGTCATTCCTTTCATAATCATGGGGCAACGCTTTGGGCAAATTCGCGATGTAATTCACTAACGAAACAGGCATGAGAGGGGAGATTTTATGACGTTTCAACAACGAAACAGTTTGCCATTCTGCAGTCAGCCTGGGCAAACCGAAGGATA
The DNA here is from genome assembly GCF_018492685.1 of Alosa sapidissima. Taxonomy (NCBI): domain Eukaryota; kingdom Metazoa; phylum Chordata; class Actinopteri; order Clupeiformes; family Clupeidae; genus Alosa; species Alosa sapidissima. Next base: position 1,529,694 of record NC_055975.1, read on the forward strand.
ACGCAAAGAGAAAACAAAAGTCGCCAGATACACGAAAAAGTCGCCAGATTTGTTGTCAGTCGCTAGATACACTTTTCAGTCGCCAGAGACGGCCAAAAGTCGCAATAGGACGCACTAGGATATTTGTTTTCAAGTAGCAGGGAATTCAAGCCAAACCGTTGCAACTCTGCCATCAATCATTATGTTAAGCCCACCAAACGACTCTATACACGATTTCAATGGCCTGATTAAGTTTCGATTTCTGGAGCTCACAAGCAAACGGAGAGTTGCTAGCCCTGGCAGCAAATGTAATTTGTTGCCGCTAGGGGCGCGTCTAGATTTCTAGGCTAAGTTGTTGCAACAGCTTGTGAAAAAACTACAAAGTTTGTTACACCAAAAAGAACGTTAATCTCACGATAAAAAAAATTTACGCCGTTAAAATCGGTTTACGTTAACGCCGTTAATAACGCGTTTAACAAACAGCACTAATAATATTATTATTGTCTCTCTCTTCATGCCACTATCTATCTATCTATTGAATGCCTTTCCTTTGCTATTCCATTTCTAACTTGTATTCCCTCCCTCCCTCTCTCACTGTCTAAGGGGAAGATGTGCACACACACACACTCACACACACACTAAGCCAGAGGGCTTACTAGACAGGGCCCCTACTTGATGCGCTTTATAGCCACTGTGCAAATATACTCATTATGCAAACATTCTTCCTATCAGGGATTCCTAAAACCTCAATTTCTCAAAGATTTGTGACGAGAGCACATAGGGTCAGCCAGCATAGAATCTGAAGTGATCATGCTTGATGTTGTAATGATAGGGTGTGGCTTGGTCATTAGGGGAAGATGTAGAAGGACAGTGGATTTGCAACAGTTAGAGAAGCCCACACATTAACTGACCAAAGCAAAGTTCTGAGCTAGACCTGTTATCAGTCCACACTACAACAAGGCCAGAGCATAGATGGATAGAAGCTGCTTGAGATCCTTTTTTGAATGAGGAAAAATATACTCAGTTATGTTATTTTCCACACACAAACATAGTCCATCTTAACACAGGTAAGCACTAGGAAGACTTACACCCTTTAATGAAGATTATACTTGCCCCCTTTAATTAAGCTTCACAAGTCAAACCAACCTTCCTAACGTGAAGCACTATGACTTGATGCCTCTTTGCCACCCCAGATCCCCTACCCAGTACTCAAATGATTCTCCACGACAGATGATTATCAGTCGAGCCTCTAATGGCAGGCCATACATCAGCAGCTTCAACAGCAGCCTGTATTTACATTACTCTGCTCTCACAGTACTTGTAGACTCTCTGAAGCCTTTTCTTACCTGTCAGACAGATCTTAATTGAGCCAGACTTTTTATGTGGAACTGAATGGACAATGAAGGCTTTTAGGAAAAGATGTAAGCACAACCCTCCACCTCCTCTTCTTTGTCCTCATGGAATTATGGGCAAAAGAAAGCCCTCGTGGCCATCAATATTCACTTATCCCTGTGTCCGTCTATAAATCGGGAGATGGAATGTGATTCAACCCGCTCTGATTCATGCCTTCGATTCTATGGATCCCCTTACATCAACCATTTAGCCCACCTCCCTCACACATATATTAAACTTTGCAGGGTCTGACAACCTTATTTCCTCTCTCCCTCTCTCTTTCTCTCTCTCACTTCCCACCTCACACTCCTCCAATCTGACTGCTGCCCACCAGACTAACTACACCCCCCCCCCCCACCCCAACAACCCTTCCCCTTGATATTGCCAGCGTGAATGGGGTGGCTACTTTGCAGGGAATTTAAAGCGATAACGGAGCGTGAGTTATTTGAGTAAGGTCGGGGAGGGAAGATTTATACCCATGTCTGGATTTTCATTTGGCAAGGAATAATAAGGCATCGGAAATGAAAGTTAATCACAAGCAGCACTCTGTTTTTCTCATTCTCTCTCGCTCTCCCTCTTTCACTCTCTTTCCTTCTGCCTCTCCCCACCCTGTCATGCCCTCTCTCTTCTCCATCTTCCTCCTCTGTCTTTCTGAATCTCATTCTTTCTTCCTCTTCCTTCATATCTCTCTCTGATGGGGGTTTTGTGAAGGAGTGCCCCCCCCCACCCCACCTCCCCTCTGTCTCCCCTCTCCTCTCCCGGCTGCTGTTCCTCTCCCCTGCTCCACTCATGGTAAATGCTTCATAAATCAGGGGAGAGAGAGGCTCCTGGTCTGCCTGTTGTTGTCCCCCAGAAACTAATTATAAAAGAGGACCTGTTCTCTTCCCTAATTGAAACTGGAGTGAGAACAGCCATAGACAAACATTTTTTTTACTCCTGTAAATGAACATGAGAGAGAGAGAGAGATGAGGAGAAGAGGAGAGCCAGAGGACAACTGGTGAAAGAGAGAAGGTGAAATAGAAGAGAAAGAGTCCATTGTGTAGCATTTTCTTATGACACAAACACTGCTGTGAAAACACAATGTTACAGCAACCTGTCAAAGGCTGCTTCCATTGTAAATATTTAAACCAAATAACATAAAAGAATAGTGGCCTCTGTCTGAAGCTGTAAACTCCTATAGTAAAAGCATCAGTGTAAAGCAAGATGGCATAAGAAAAACACCTCCCAGAACATCCAGAGCCATCACATCCTTTCTTTATGCTTCCATGTGTTTCCCGGGCAACATGTGTTGCGGTTCCGACCCAGCTTGCAGCTGATTCTGGACCGGCTGTGGGTCATGTGTGGGCCAAATGTGGCATTGTTTATCTCACCCCATGCAGTGGGTGTTTTTTATATGTCATGAGTAATAAGTCCAGTTTACTGTTCCTGTAAAGCCAACATGACTTATTTGTTTTGTTTTGTTGGCGTGGATGTTTTATTGGCTGGTTTATATATTTCCTGTGTGATGGAGATTGTCGGTGTACGTGTGTGTGTGTGTACTGTATGTGTATGTGTGTGTGTGTGTGTGTGAGAGAGTGTGTCCCGGTCTCGTGTTTGAGGAAGAGGCAGGTGGCCAGGTCCCCAGCGGCCCCCCTTTCTTATTGTCACACCCTGTGGCAAATCACTCTCAATTACCGCAGTGCATTTTTAAGCACACCAGGTGCTTCAGTTATCGCTATTTACAGGAGCCGAGAACGTTTTTATATTACAGTATTATAATTATTATTTTCTTCATTAAAGTAGTTTTCATTTGTTGATTCCTCTGTACCCATCTGGAACACAATCAGGGTGTGTTTAATTACACTTACACTAAATCAATAGATCAATGGACCATCTTGAGTTGCTGATAGGGTTCTTTCTTGTCTCCAAAATAGATGGCTTGTCTTATTGTCTATCTGCATAATGTGTTTATTGCCTGTCAGCAATGGTCCATTTGGGTGGACAGGGGTGTATTAGATCATAATGCCTAAAGGTGTTGTAGGCTGAGGGACTCTCCATCAGCGGACTGGTGTGTATTTATCCTCTCCAACACCTTCCCCTCCCCTCCCCTGCATGTGGACTGTGTTTGTGTGTGTGTCTTGTGTGTGTATGCGTGTGTGTGTCTTTATGTGTGTGTGTGTGCGTGTGTGTGTCATTCTCTCCCAAAGAGATAGAATGTGTGGTGGTGTTTGCACTGGTAAAGAGTGTGTGAGGACCTAGCTGCAAGTGAGAGCCAACACGGAAATAACATGTCAGTAGAAATGACATACCTGTAACAAAAACGTGTTATCAACTGACAAATTAAAAACGTGTGTGTCTGTGTGTGTGAGAGAGCCAGACTGAAAAAAGAGAGAGAAATGAAATGTACGTGACATGTTAATATTTGTGTGTGTCTCTGTGTGTGAGTGTCTATTTTCATATGTGTATGTGTGCATGTGTGAGTGTGTGTGTGTGTGTGTGTATGTGAGCACATCAAAGATAATGTTTTCCAGAGGCAGATATGAAATGCATAAGACCTGTGCACCCCATCTCTGTCAGCATCCATCATCATCCACCCATCAATCAGTAATCATGGTGTGTGTGTGTGTGTGTGTGTGAGAGAGAGAGAGAGATGTATGAGTGCATGTTTGTGGGTAGGTTAGTACAGGTATATGTATGTGACTGTGTATGTGTGTGTGTGTGTGTGCGCGCATGGTGGTGGAAAAGAAAATTGGGAAATTTGGAGAGAAAAGCAATTGTAAGTTCCAGAGACTGAAAGTGGTTGATTAGAAAGAGAGTGTGAGAGTGAATGTGTCTGTATGTCTCAGGACACCACCTGTGGTGAGACCCAAGACTGCTGCTGTGTCACATTGCTATGGCAACAGCTGACAGCTCTCTGCCTGAGTGTCTCGACGTGCTCTCTCTCTCTGTATGTGTGTGTGTGTGTTTGTTTGTGAGAGAGGAGCAGTGGACATTTCTGGCTCGTGAATGTGTGTTGTTTATAAGTACAAACTTTTATTGCTTTTTTCCATCTCATAAAATGACATATTAGACAGCATTCATATCTGATCACGAACTTTGGCAGAGCAACTGGTTTGTTGTTGTATGTGGTTGTGCATGCATGAGTGTGTGTGTGATGAGTGTGTGTGTGTGCGTGCTTGCTGGCCTTGTCCTGTCCTGCTTGCTGGCTGGCCCTGCTCCAGCCTGTGCCCTCAGTGTGAAGTGACAACTTGTCACCTGGCACAACTGGGCCATGCGTCACTGTGGGGACAGCAGCATCCAGCATCCAGCAGTGTCGCCCGCAGAGACACAGAATGCCTAGGCAGGGGTGGGGGCCTAACAGTTCTCAGCTCATATACTGTACCATACCAACTGATCATACTTATTTATAAACAATTCAATAGCAAGACATGTTTATATACTTTCAGCTGTATGAGAGTTTTTACATCTAGTCAGTGGCTTAAGGCCCTGAAACCTTCAGCCGCATAAATCTGCTGTGCATGTCACCATAAGCGCTGGCATACCTAATATCCTGCAGGCTTTGGCTGTACCACCTTATCTCTCCCCTGTGCCACCTCCTCGCCTCCACCCCTCTGTCAGCCATCACCCTGGACTGCCAGGGCTTATGAAGGTTTGCTGTGTGGGTCGCTATCAGAGACATCTCTGGGGGATATTGGAGGTGAGCAATAATAGATCGGTATTACACAGGCATTTTAGTCGATTTTAGTGGGGGTCTTTACAATTATGCATGCAGTCAAAATCTTTTTTTTTTATTATATTGCCTTGACCTTTTCTACTGCTTAAATTGCATCTATGAGTTTGCCAGTCCCCCACTACACACACACATAAGCACAGTCACCACCACCACCACCCTTCCCAAAGAAGTCCTGGAAAAAGTTTAGAAATGTCACCCATGTGAAAGGAAGTAAGAATTAAGAAAAAAATTGTCAGAGTGAAGATGCCAAGCCTTTAAAAACATACTTAAGTTTTAATTCATAAAAGTTCCATAACAGGTCTGACCATGAATTTCTCATAGTTCACTGCCATTCGAATATAAAGAAGAGTGGAGGCAAACAGCTTTGATCATCTTTGTTAATGAAGTCAGCTCAGTTCACACAGAAGTGTGCAATTGGAGGAAACACTCTGTTGCCGGAGGTTAACTGGTTGTGTGTAGTGATAGTCAATCCCAAGGCTCATGGAACTTATCAACACACACATGTGGTCCCTAATGCCATATGTAAATGGCCCATGATCATTAACCTGTTGTGTTGTGGGACACACAGCCTAAATGAAAGTCCCAAGACAGGGTGTGAGATATCTGAAATTAACTTGAGTGAGTGATGCATAAATCCTCTGTGGTTGTAGGGGCGAGGAGACACTTTTATATTCCACAGGCATCCTAATGAAGATAAAATAGAGTTCCAGTCTTTTAAATGTTACATTAATTATGCATGGATGGCTCATTTATTATGGATGTTGGGTTTTTGATGACTGGTGAAATTAACAGCAGTGACAGAGAGGATATCACTTTTTATTGGGACTGTGAACAAACACTGCTGAATAAGGTGATGGATGGATGGATGGAAGCGCTTATACTTAATACCTTGAATATCACGACACCTTTATACATTTGTTTGTTGCATTTAGCAATTGTGAAGATGACTTCTTCTCCAAGGCTTACAGTAACTGAACAGGCTGCTTTCAGATGGCCTTTCTCTGAATGATTTATTGGCAATGAAATTGATTCAGAAATAGATTGTAAAAAAATGATTGTGACATTAAAAGAGATGTAAGAGGAGGATACAATAGACAAGGCTGAAAGTCACAGCTGCTCATATGGAATACTGTATATGGATGAATTCTACACATTTTGCATATGTTTTATCTGAAGCTTCTACTACTACTACTACTACATTTGTTTAACATAGCACCTTTCTAAATACTCTTCGCTTCAGGGGTGGTAGTAAGTCTACATTGGCGGCACAGCAGTAGAGAGAGTCAGTTGCTTCAGATTCCTTGGAACCATCATCAGCGAGGTATGGTCACAAAGTCAGCAAGACAGCGGCTTTTCTTTCTTCGGCGGCTGAGGAAGTTTGGTAGAATGGTGAAATTCTGACCAACTTCTACCGCTGTACCATTGAGAGTATCCTGACTGGCAACATCACAGCATGGTATGGTAACAGCACCGCTCTGCAAAGCTCTGCAAAGGGTGGTCAGGTCAGCACAGCGCATTACAAGGACTGAATTACCATCTATTCAGGACCTTTACAGCCAGCGCTGCAGGAAAAAGACCAAGCGAATCAGTGGCGTAATAAACCAATGGTGGGCCCAGGTGCGAGAGCGCTACGCAGGCCCCATACCGACGAACTTTGGCCCAGGATGAATTAGCTCTGATACATGCAATACACATTAAGGGTGACTTCAATTGTTTATGCAAAGGGCCTGAGGCACCAAAGTAGTTTAGTAGTTACAGATTACAATTTCAAATAAAAAACACACGACTACATATCCATTACATGTGAAAACATTAAAAAATAATTTTATTAACCGCCTGCAGGCCAGGGTAATCTAATATTACTGCATTAACATCAACTCGCATGGAATTATGGGAACACTCAATGCGCCTCTTCAACCCTCTGCTGAAACTGCAAGTGTAGATTGCTTGCTTATAAACTCGCACTGCACAGAAACAAAACTTAATGTAGCCTAAATTATTTAACCGTCCAGAAACCAAATATCATCATAAATCATTCATATGCATACAATCCCCAATATGCGTGAATTAGGCCATTAGAAGAAGGCCATCTTACGAGCCTTTCGTTGTGCAAAATCGTCACAATCGTCACGATGTTCCCAATATTTAATGCTCTGGCTCTCGTATTTTCAATGGACAGGATAGCTAACCCATGGAGCCTCTCCTGCCCCATGCTGCTCCTTAGGTATAGGTCTTAATAAGTTTGAGTTTGGAAAAAGATTGCTTAGCTGTTGCCACAGTCACAGGCAATGTCAGAAACAACATGAGTACACGCTTCCCCGAATGTGGATGTTACACTGTCATAATCTACCACCAGCATTTTGGCAAGTTGAAAAATAGATGACTTCTGTGAAATCTCTGCTTTAAAGCAAGACCTGAATGAGAGGAGTTGTGTTGGGAATGTCGGTGCAATGTCCCTGCTATAATGGTCTGACAAACGTCTTGCCTTTTCAAGCAGTTCATCATCACCTGCGAGTTGAAGGGTCATAGGACGTAAAGACTCAAACACATGACAAGTTTCCCGCATACTTGCAAATCTTTGGGAGAGCTGACTGATTATGATGTCCAGAGTTGCATTAAATACCTGCACTTTGAAGTATCTCTCTGCATCGGTTAAGCGCTCATCTTCCGATACATCATCAAAGTGACGCTTCACTCTCCGTGCTCTAACATTCTAAAGTTCTAAAAAAAAAGGAGGCAGGGCGGGGGTAGCGACGGGCCCCGGGAGGTCACAGGCCCTGGTGCGACTGCACTTGCTGCACCTACTATAGTTACGCCACTGAAGTGCCTTCTTAATTACTGCTTTTAATTTATTCTTAAGTTGAGCTGGCTCTTGACCATAAGAATTTCATTTCTTGTAATTCATTTTATGAGTACATGACAATAAAACTATATATTATTATATATTATTTAGTGTGTGTGCATGATCAGGGGGATTAGAGGCCGAAGGCCTTGGTGAAAAGGTACTGTATGCTTTGAGGTTTTTTGAACAGGCGCACAGAAGAGGATCAGTGGATGTGTGTGTGTGTTGGGACACAAAAAAAGGCCATGTCCCCAAAGGTCTTAAGCTGGTATAGCCAGCTGGTCCTTGTTGGAGTATAGGAGGGACCGCAGGATGGTGTTTTCTTTTTTACTTGCCTGTCAGTCTTTGTGGACACACTGTCATCTTCGTCCTCCGTCTTGACACCCATGTTAACGACAACAAAAGACGTTGAGTAGGCTATTTGTGTCAGGGATGGCAGGAGGGCACAGGCGCAAGACTCTTATAGTACAAGTTGAAGTGTAGAAAACACACTTTATTGACTAACAAACTTAATTACAAACTTACGAACATACAGGACTTTGAAAACAAAACAGAGAGATGAACCAACAAATGACAGAGGAACAGAGGGGATAGAAATACACTGACTAATTAACAGAAAAACAGAGGATTGGACGAATAGACAAGACAATAACAGGGAACGGGTGGGAGCAGAAAATGGAGGGAAGACTAACAGGACAGGAAGTACAGACCAAATAAGGAGATGGGCGGAGACAAAGACAGGTGACAGACAGGTAAACACAGGTGGTGCATTCATGGCACTTGGGAATGACAAGGACCGCCCCCGTGGCTACTTTGTTTTTCCCACAGCAAGTGTTCATGCTTTGCCGTCGGAATGTGTGACAAACACGGATGCCACAACAAAGGTTAAAACATACACTCACTAATCCTAAATAAACAACTGTATTTGCTTAAAATAGTGTAAGACGCTTGTGAAAGAAAGATATGCAGCTTTCAAGTGACAAAAACAGCAAATTCCCAAGTTCACATTAAAACTGTTGGACATGAAAGGCCACATGGAATACAAACGAACTACAACGTGACGACAAAAAAAAAGTGATGTCGAGCCCCCAACTGGGCAACTCTGTTAGCAAAATCTAGCCCCAGTTTCCGACCTCTGACTCACACATTGCGTGACGTGAATGATGCGGAATGATGATGTTTTCACTGGGAAAAAGGTTTTTCCGAAGCCCATGAACGCTAGGAAAGCACATGGGGAACAAGGAAACCCAGATACAAACACAAAGTAATACAGAGGATGGCCACTAGGGTGGCACAAACACATTTAGTCCAGGCCAGATCCTGACAATTTGACCTTAGGTAGGCTATTCAATGTTCACTGCTTAATTGCCGTCTGTAGTAGACCTAGTAGCTGCCAAGACACACATGCTAGATAGGCTACATCACGTCCCTACAGAGCCAATGATGGCGCATTCTACACACAAGAGACACCGACCGCTCTGTGCACAACGCATAGGCTATTTCAAGTGGAGAGAAAATAGTAAATTGAACAAAAGTATTCACTTAGCCTTTCAAAAACCAGGACATATGGGGCAGCCGTGGCCTACTGGTTAGCGCTTCGGACTTGTAACCGGAGGGTTGCCGGTCGAACCCCGACCAGTAGGCATGGCTGAAGTGCCATTGAGCAAGGCACCTAACCCCTCACTGCTCCCCGAACGCCGCTGTTGTTGCAGGCAGCTCACTAATTCACGGATTGGGATAAAGGCAGAGATCAAATTTCCCTCACGGGATCAAAAGTGTATATACTTATACGTATACATTCAGTGTCCTGGGAGAGTGGATACATTTCCCGGAACAGGTTATTAAAAAGAAGGACAAAATCGGACAGGTGGCAACCCTAGGGTCACCTGAAACTTCTGCACATTACTGTAACAGTATGCAATTTGTTAAGCCATTAAAACAAATTCTGTACACAGAATAAAACACCCAAAACACCCCAGACTCAAACATATAGAGGAATGCATAGACACACACACACACATTATAGCATTGCTGCCTCAAGTCATACGATGTGCACATTGCCTTAAATTGCTCCCTGTGGTGACTCATAGAGCAGCAAGCAGCACCAGCAGAAGACAATAAGCCTGTTTCTACCAGCCCGGTCATCTGCTTTGTTTAGCGTCCTCCCTGGGTGTTTTTCCCTTGCTGTATAGCCACCGCTAACGGCATGTCTCCGAGATTAAGTGATACAAATGGGTTCTGTCTCCTGCTATTCCTCCAACGCCCATTCAAATCCTGGGAAGAGTGCTCCCTTGGGATGGGAACGGGATGGAATTGGAAGCGAGAGTAATCAGGTCTCCGTGGTGATGAGAAAGGCTTGCGATTACCTGAGTAAACAAGAGCTGGATTTAAAGAACAGAGGGCTGTGTTAATACTACAAACCCACAGACATTCATTTAATCTATCACCAGCCATTCTGATATACTTGGCTACATGTTACATTCACACACACACACACACACACACAAACACACGCACACACACTTGTGAGCGATACCACATCAGTAATGATCTCATTTGCCGGACCATTAATTGCTGTAATATCAGACATGAATGTAGAGGTGGTGGGAATGAGGACTGGGAATGGACTGGGTAAAGGGGACTGGACCTCTGCTTCAGGGGCTATCAGATAGAAGAGAGACACTGCCAGGTCAGATATTGTTTAGAAGATAGCTATGATGGAATATATGTGCATGAAAAACAAACAAACGGGCACCATGACCAGTGTCCTTGTGTGACTTCAGCAGCCCCCAACATCTGAGCGGCAAAGAGCATGAACTATTTATAATAATAATAATAATAATAATAATAATAATAATAAATAAGGGGCCTGTGAACAAAATATAGTAAGATCATCTAATGTCACATTCATTCGAACTAGTTCTGCATCTGAACAGAGGCAAATTCTGACCAGACCAGGTTGTCATCCAGGCAGAGGTCATGGTTCCATGATAATAATAAGGATGATAAAATAGATTATAACTATGCAGTATGTGATGTTACTTTGCTGGAATGTAGGGTGTTAGCTGAGAGGATGGTTGTTTTTCCATACACTTCCTCCTTAGGTGTGTGTGTATATCCACCACCCTTTACACCACTGTAAATTGATGCATTACCAACATGTCATTAATGAAGTGAGCCACTAACAGGTTTGTGAGCCCTTCAGAAATGGCCTCGGTATTGACTAGGAGCACACTGCAAGGCCAGAGAATCAAGGACAGTCCTGTCACAGCCTAACTGAGGTCGCACATGGTGTCACCCAGTGTTGTGCCTGAACGCGTTCACTGAACGATAGTTCATGAACTCGTTCATATTTTGGGCGAACGTGAACTGAACGTACTGTATTACTGCCTGATAAACGTTACTGTGAACTCGTTCATTGTGGTGTCTGTGAACGGCACGCTCTCTCAGTTTAACTTCGTTCAATGCCAGATTTCAGGCGAAAACTCGGCTAAAACAGGCCTTCATATGTAGCGGAAAAAACACCCGATCTGCCAGAGTATAGGCCAGAATTTCCAAAACTATGGGCCGCGGTCCGCAACGTGGACACTGCTGGTCTGCGGAGTGACATTATTCCAAGGGCTTCGTCTGATAATTTGCTGCGCAATTGATCAAGGAACCGCGGACCGACAGAAGAATAAAAAAAAAAACGTTTCTGCAATCAGTAGGAAATACTTTAACTAATTTAGTGTCATCAAATGAGCGTTTATTCAATGCATGCGTGTGCATGACCGCGCGAGAAACCACTCGATAACGTTGGTAGTAAAGCTCTGCTTCAACCTATTGGAAGGCTATTTAATTATGAAACATTTAATAGAACGACGTGGATTTATGCAACTTCCATAAAAACAGAGCACTCTCACACTCTCTAGCATGAAGTATTAAAGTCAAATTTGAATATAACGTGGCCGAAATCTATTAATTAGTCTTCCTGTTAAAGATCTCCAGATCAGTGATTATCCATAGCTGCCAACTCTCACGCATTGACCGTGAGACACACGCATTTGATTAGTTTCACACGCCACACCCACGATTTCTCACGCTGAAGTGTCAACCCGGTCGGTCAGGTGCCTGAAAAATGAGTTTAGCCTATAGATCTACCTGTTGAGCCACGGTTATGCTTTCAGAGACGGTGAGAGGGTTCAAGAGCACCCCCTGTCTGTGGAATTTTCTAAATTTTCTCTCATTTGCGATGCTACTTCAGAAGCCATCCCAGGCGCATTCCCCCGGCTTCAGGTAGGCCTATGCTTTGAGTATTTTTCACGCTGAAGTGTCAACGTGGTAGGTCAAATACCTGGCAGATGAGGTTCAACTAAACTAAACCTATACATGATATCACACATCATGTGAACGAGCGGAATCTAAGCTTTCCAATGATATTAGCGAGTTTAGCAATATCAGATAGATATTAACCAAGTTGCTGTGATAAATGGTTCGCGAGAAAATTATCATTGAACCGACGTGCAATTTAGGCTAATCATATTTGCATTTTGCACACAGTGCACACCCATTACTCTCGGTTGTAATATCTCACTAACCCTTCACACAACATGTGGCAAACCTAATATCACAATAAACAGCAAACCGTACCGAATACGAGGATATAAAGCATGCCTCTGTTTTTGAAATTGCAACACATTTCTACATAGCCTCATTGGGGCGAAATTATAATGTATTCTAATGTAAACTATTTGTCAGTAGGCCTACATAAATTTTTGTAAATTGCTCAGTAGATTATCCCACTATCATGGTTCTTATATTGTCAGGTTCCAGCCAATCCCTACACAGATAAATGAATATATTTATATTGCCATGCTTTCTAGTGACATTAATGCAAAAATATAAAGAAAATCAAATAAGGAGACACAAATATTGATATAAAGCCTGACATAAGCCATATGCAAACATTCACATCATGCAGATATGGGTACATCCTGAAAAAGGAATAGCCTGTAGGCTATGGCCATTACAATGACCAATATATTATCTTAAATGGACTAGCTGAAAAACACAGGTGACCACTTCTGCATAATTTCATGGAGTGCTGAACATTTCTGAACTGTGAAATGGACCATATGTTTTTGTGGTTGTGAACTTATTGCAATATCACCATAACTATTCCACCTGTGTATGCATGGTTATAATTCTGAAGTGCAAAATAGCTTAGGCTACAGCACAAATATTTCCATAAAAATAAGCAAGTCTGACCTCTGAATTTATTTTTAAAAGTGCACCAGATTGATGCATTTAAAAGTTAAAATATACAAACATTTCTTAAATTCTTACAAAACACCCACCCACTTTTTAAAATTGTTAGTTTGGACCCCCCCACTATTGTCGTGCGAAATACCAGTGCTGTTTGTACGCCAAATAAATAATAACCTATAGGTTTATGTAAAACTCCCCATTAACAGCATCACGTCACTAACCACAGCTAGACTGCACAATGGTAGGCCTTCAAAAGCATGACATTTTCGCTTTAGTTTGATATTGAATTTACTGTATCCGCTTTCATGCGTTCATTGAACGTCCGCAGTGCTGTAATGGAAACCTTATTGCGTAGCCAAGTAGCCTATATATTGAGTTATTTTTAAATTATGCATGATTTACTTTTTATTAATTTCGTAGGCTGGCTTTATTTTGTTATATAGAAGTATCTAAATAACCTGGTAAAATGTACCAGAATTCAGGAAATTGCATCTAGTCCAAAAAAGAAATTCTGGGGGAGGACCCCCATACCCCCCACTGAAATGTCCCACCCACTTTCAGAATGCCTCCATCGCCCATGGTCCTAGCATTAGGCTAGATCCCTTTGATACCAATGTTAATTTAACTCTGGGACCCTGGTCCCTACACCTGAGAACCAATGTACTTTTTTTTTTACTGTACGGTATAATGCTGAACGAGCCAAACAAACATTTCCGCAGCAAAATTTTGGTTGGCCCCACCAAATCTCACTCCAAGGTTTTTTGAAAAGTTGGCAGCCCTGGTGATTTAGCCTACTGTAGCCTATCTGATCCGTCATTTACTATTTGCAATAGCAGTTTCCTGAATCCTTACATTCAGGCATTCAAATGAAATGTAATTAAATAGCATGTAAATATTCTTTCTGCCTGCTTGCATGAGGGAAACATCCCAAAACAATGGCACCCATATAATTGCTGTTGTTTTGAGAAGTATTTTTCATGCATGCATCATGCAACCATGCAAAAACAATGCAATTATATTTTACATAAGCAGTCCTCTGATGTAACCTGACCCTAGCCAGATGAATTTCGCTCCGCCTAGCTCCACTCATCCATCTGGAACCGATCCATTGAAGTGTTGCTTCAGAAGGCTGGGCCTAATCAAAAAATGCTTGCATATGATTGAATAAGCCACTTGTCCATCATCTATTGACGTGCTACTTCAACCACTCACATCGAAGCCAACCCGTGACGCTAAAAACAGTCTCACAGTCGTTTCTACGCTATGTCACATCTATGAAACTCCCGCCCTGCGTCCTGATTGGCTGAACCATAAAGTCGGTTGCAGAAGTCACTCTCAATGGAAGAGGTCCCAGATGGATGTGAGTGAAGCTAGGCGGAGCTAAGCGGAACGAAATTCATCTGGCTAGGGTCAGGTTACCTCTGATGTGCATGTTTTCACAAACCTTTGTGAATAATTTTAGCACTTTACATTGACTGCTTTGAAGTTCATGTATAACAATATAGCGTAACAATAATAATTGTGATATCATAATGTGGGTGGGATGGGGGTTCATGTAGGTGGGCCCTATGACCCCAAAGCCCTGGGCCTCAGGTCAAAGAAGTTTGAGAAAGGCTGGTTTAGGTGACAAAGCAGTAAGGAGGCATCGTATGATCATTTAAACGTTTTCTGACAATATCGGTGAGAATGGGTAAAATCTTACATTTCTGTGCAAACTTTGCCCACCGGCTTTCAAAAAGAAAATCTGCATTTCACTCACATCTACAGCAATCAAAAGACAGTCAAGACAGATCCTCGAACCCAAATCCCATTAACTGTGTTCTATAGGCCTGCTGTGGCAATCATTTTGAAAAATAATAGCTCGCAGCAACATTTAAAAAAAATAACTATGAACTAGTTCATTTTGTGGAACTGTGAACTTAGTTCAAAATTGTGAATTATGAACTATGAACTGAACTAGTTCATTGTAAAATTTGTGAACTGAACTTTGAACTAGTTCACGTAGAAAGTGAACACTGGTGTCACCACTGACTGGGGAGTGGATCAGGGCCACATCTGGGTCATGTAAGTTTAAGAGTGAACTGCTGGCTTGGAAGTGATATACTATGACTCAAATGACACAATTCGAGGGGTCACATAGTCCAGGGCCATGCCGTATGGCCTGGAAGAGATTCTGAAATAATGTTACATTCAGCTACAATATTTCAGAATTGTGCTGCTGAATTCAAGCATTGGCTTTCACCTATTAGCATGCTACAGAATAAATCATTCCAAATGAATGTTTGGCAGGAGAAGATTTCTGTGTGCTCCTGGTTTTAGACCATATCTGTGCAGAGGATGTGCAAAGCTAAAGAGAAGATTTAGTATACATATACTGTATAGAAGATTATTATAACAGTTTTGGGGAGAGAGGTGCACAGATGTTGTTACATGCTTCATGTGTGTGTGTTATCACGCCATGTCCCATTTATGAGACTTTCTTTATAGTGTTTAGACTTAAACAGCACGCCAACACACTCGGGAGAGGATGGTCACCAGCCAGACAAGAGACCTTTAAAAATAATAAGCTCTCTTTCTTCATCTCTGATTACTCTGTCTCTCATTCTCCCAACACCTCTTCATTTTCACCATGTACCCTGCTCTCTCTCTCTCTTCCTGTGTAGCTTTCATTACCTGACTTTCTATCACACGTCTGGATTATTCTCTCTCACACAACTCTTTCTCCCTCTCTCTCTCTCTGTCTCTCTCTCTGTCTTTGGTACAATGTACAATTTTGCCCTGGCCATGTCTTTCTCTTATGTAGTACATAATATGTACACACATCCCTTCATTCTTTCCTTCCCTGCCACCTTCCTATAGTCCCCTTTTATCTGTTTTCCTCTCTGCTCCCTCTCTCCACCTCCACTACCTCTCTTTCAATTTATTCTCTTTGTCTCTCTGCCTCCTTTTATTCTCTCTCATCCTCTCTTTTCTTTCTCCTTTCCCCATCTCTCTCCCACTCCACCTCTCTCAACCCCTCCCTCCCTGCCTCTTTCTCTCTCCCCTCTCTTTCTCTGCTGTACAAAGCTCTCTCTGATGAGCTTGTTCACCCAGCTGGGCTGGTGTCTCCACAGGGTGCCATCTCCATAGCTGGAGCCTCTTAATTAAGATGTATCGCCTCGCCACTCCGACACATTAAGGGGGCGAGAGGGCCCTCTGACACTGAGCCGGGGCAAATGGAAGGGTGCCGCCAGGGCTGAGGTGCTACCGCTGCCCCCACTTCTGCCACCAAGGGTCCCCAGTCAGTGCCCATCCCCCAAAGCACACCTGCTGCCCTAGCAGAAGTGTCATTTGTCACTGCGGCGATTAATTGCCGGCTGCTGCGGTAATTGTGGGAGCTGTGTCAGCACTAGGGAGGGAGGGAGACCAGGATGGGATATTGGTGGTTGGCGTGAAGTTGGGGTGCAGTGCTGTTGTTAGTTCTAAAGGGGGGTAGACATATTGCGGGTGAGGGGGCAGGGAGAGAAGAGGGGGAGGCAGTAGCCTAGCGTAGCGTAGCCTTTGCTTTCCCCCAAATGATCATGTCAGCTGGTTGCTTTAGACCTTATTGGCTTAGCCTACTTAAAACCAACTACAAAGCTCTGGGTGTAACTGTGCAAGGTTAAGAGGGGTGAGAGACAATGTGGTATTATTCCTGAGAGGAATACAAAAGAAGGGGTACGACACAGACAGTGTTAGAGATGAAAGGGGTGGGGGCAGTGTGTGTGTGTGTGTGTGTGTATGAGAGAGAGAGAAAGAGAGAGAGAGAAGGGAAAGGGAGAGACAGAGAAAGGATGTGAAAATGAAAAGAGAAACTGAGAAGGAGGATGTAAGAGAGAGAAAGAGCTGAGCGGGGGGAGAGAGAAGCGGCGGAGTGCAGTGCTTCATCATTGCCGAGAGTGTTTAATGAAAATGAATGAAACAATGACAGCAGATAATAACCTGCGGACTGCACTGTCACACCTGAAAGACTGTCATTGGCTGAGAGCTTTTTGTTTCAGGACCATCCTTTCACACTTCCCTGAACCTGAAAAAGATTTATATTGGGAACCTTAGTCAGATGCAAACAAACACACACACACACACACTCTCAAATATTCAGACCTACGCACTTAAATCAGACCTGGATGCATACAAAAACACAGAGGCACACAGCCACACATATACTGTTATATGTGTGGCTGTGTACACACACACACACACACACACACACACCTAAACTTCACATACCAGCTTCATACCTGTTGCAGTCAGTGATGCTTTCAGTTATGTCACATTGAGTTACCTCACCTTTGCTGCTCGTATAAGCTGATTTCGGTTAAAGCTTTGGAGTTAGTCACTGCTACTGGTGCTGATGCTGGCAGAAGATTCATGCACACACACACACACACACACACACACACACACACACACACACACACACACACACACACTCTGAGATGCGACTGAGACCAACATTCAAAAAGTCAGAGAGCATTGCAGACCCCATCCGCGTCCCTGGGAGTTAATATTACATTTTCAGCCTAATTTACGTCTCATTTCAACACCAGTGAGCCAAGCATGGATGGGTGGTTGAGGGAGAGGGGAGAGGGGGTGGGAGTCATTGGCAGATGGGGAGAGGAGTAGGAGAGGAGAGGGAAGAGGGGAGGAGAAGCAGAGCTGCTCCGAATTCAGCCCAGGCGTCTCCCCTGCATGTACCAGAGAGATTTCATTTGCTGTCCATCTGGGTGGAAAATGACCATGTGTGTGCGTGCAGCTCAAACGATGTGGGGAGCACCAGGGCATGCTTCATCAGCTCTGCCAAGGAGGCCCAATTGCACCAGAACCTCCTGAAGTGGTCCACTCTTTTGTTCCATTCCATTCCATTCTAGTCTGTTTATTTCATTCTGTTTGATCCTCTTATGTTATGTCCTCTTACCAGCAGCAGTGTAGAGAGACAGAAAGAAAGAGAGTTCGTTCACAGAAAGGAAGTCCAGTGAAGGGAATGTGTCTGCTGAGTGGAGGCGTGTGCAGCTGAGTGCTCGTCTGAGCACGTTCATCAAGGGCTGCGCAGTGAGAAGCCTTAAGACACTGGCACTTGCACACTCCCCCAGTGTGGAGGACTCCGACTCCCACTCCTCTGGGGCCAGATGATGCTGCAGTGGTGAACTCACTTCCTTTACCGCCTCAGAGGAACTCTCAATAGCACTCTCTCACTCTGTGTTTATTGATTTATTTACAGTACATACTGCATATTATTGTGTGTAGGCCAGATTTGACAATAGACTCAAGAATCTATTACTCATCCTCCCGCTACTTCTCCTCCTGGCTTTCTGTCTCAGTCATTCTTATTCTAGATTTCCCCATCTTCATTCATTTCTATTCTGTTCCTATTTAGAGAAGTTTACAGACCTGTATTTGATCGCCCTTTAATATCCTTTTCTCTTCTTCTCACTCTATTGTACCCCATATCTGTAGTTTACTTCACACGCAATCTCCCTTTCTCCCCAATGCTTTCTTTCTCTGTATTTTCTTCTGTATCACTCTGTCCCCTCTTTCCTTTCTTTCTGTCACCACTACCTGCCCCATCCTCTTTTTTCTTTCCCCTCTCATTTTTTTCATTCTTCTCTTCTCTACCAGTTTTGTTTTTCACCCTCTCTCTCAGAGACAAGAGTTCTACAGTTTGGGGAGAGCAGCAGCAGTTGGCTTCACACAGACTGACACGCCATCTGTTCTTATATCACAGCACCCCCTAGAGGTGGTCAGTGGTAGTGCCTGAGATTGACCAGGAGATTTGTGCGTGCTATATTTTTGTGCGTGACCGTGTGTGTGTGTGTGTGTGTGACTCCAGGATGAGCTAAGCGGCGGTGCTCAGAGGAAGACTCAGTGACTTTACGCCTGGTAATCTGGATTAAATCCCTCAGAGACAGCATTAAACACCACCGGCTAGGATTCAGAGAGGCAAGGGAGTGTGTGTGTGTGTATGTGTGCGTGTGTGTATGTGTGTGTGTGTGTGTTTGTGTGTGTACTTATGTGTCTGTGTCAGCTGAGGGCAGGCCATAGCTCTCACTTCATCTCAGCTTGGGCAGGGATGGATATGTGTGTGTGTTTGTGTGTGTGTGTGTGTGTGTGCACGCGCTTGGTCTGATTGGATTGCCGCTGGGGATTTGTGTATTTAAACTGAGATTACCAATGCGATCCTGCCTTTGGGAGGCCGATCCATGCTTGGGCAGAGGCCAGTCGACCAGCGTGGTCACTGAACATGACCTCCATGCAAGACTGGGATTGAGCTACACTCTCGGCCGCCACTCATGCTCCTCCTCACCCCCCCCCCCCAGACACACACACACACACACTATTAAACTGCCCTCCCAGCGGGGGTAATCGGCTGGTTTTCATTTCCTTGCATTAAACCTTGCCTCCTTATTTAAACGAGAGAGAGAGGGAGAGTGACAGAGATGAAAAACGAGCAATGAAGGTGGGAGTGGGGGGACTGTAGAGCTGGGCTGGGGTTTATAGTTTATAAATAGGAGCGTGCAATAGAGGGGAGATTACGGTGGAATACAATGAGAGCAGATTTTCATCCAAGGCAAAGCAAGACAGCTGTGAATGCCATCGGCAGCAACAGTAGCAGTGATGGGGCTCTGCCTAATCTATCACCATACAGCACCACTAGATGTAACACCAGGCAACACACAGTCTGACTAGAGGAACTGTATGTTGCTATCTTTTCATAAACCACCTAATTTAACCCAGGCATTCAAATGAATATGATTCAATATAAATGCACTAAAATAACTCTGAGATGTCAAAAGGAATAGGCTACATATAGGCCTCCTTGGTAACAGCATGCAGCTTTGCACAGACATGAATGTTTTCAAAGCCTGCCTCCACATAAGAACCTCCATCTTCCTCATAATGCTACTAATTACTATGTATGTGAATTGACAGTTCTTATGTAATTAGTAACTTTTCATTTATATGTAAGATGAGCCATTGTTTTCAAACACTGATGTAATTATGAGCTGTAGACACAGAGTTAATGGGAAATTATGGAAAAAAACACACACCCAACAGGCCCCATAAAAGTTAATAGGCAATTAAAATGATTTGTCACAGGACAATATGCTGGTAAAATAACATAATTGTTATTTTATTTAATTTTTTGTGAGTAAAATAAGTTGATGCTTCCCAATGCTGTTGTTAAGGTATACCTTCTATTTGACAGTCAGATAAAATAAAATAAAATACTCTGCACTACTGTTTAAAATGGCCTCTGGTGAGATAGCCTAAATTATTGTATTGAGCCTGCAGAGCAAAACAAGCTCATCTATCTTGTTATAGGGGCCATGAAGGCAAGTTTTGTTTTCTCAAGATCAAAACTGATTATGTTGATGAAATGTGACTAAAAAACAATGGCAGCTTGGCTCCTTTACCTTTCCATTGTGTAGTAAGATTAGATTTTATTCAGTTTGTCATCCCTTTTGTGTGATGTTACAAGTGATGACAAAGCTAAAAGATGTTAAAAGATTCTAAATTAGTGAATTTATCATCTGAAGAGCAAGACACTTTTGCTGTTTTGCCAAAATCTGGTTTTGCAGTCACTATGTTTAAATAAGGATGAACAAAATGACATTGTATCATCCCCCTATGGTCTCTTATAATCAGAGACTGTGGAAACATGTACCTTATCATAACACCATTGCCTATAATGATGCCATTTTTTCCTGTTTCTCATTCTCACAGGCTACTGATCTTCCCTTTGATGTAATCTGGTCTAAGTTTAAGAACTCAGACAAGCGGTGGACCAAAACTCATAATTTCCCAAAAGCTCTAACATTTCTACCGCTGCTCTGCTGTACATGTCACATTGCTCAACAGGCCATGTGTTGCTAACCAATAGCAAGTCCCCCATACTGTTGCATTTAGATTTTTTGGGTCATGGTTAGAAGGCTGTATAGGGGCTGTATTTCTGTGGGAGGCATGATGGTCGGCAGTATGGACTGATGACCCTTACCAAAAAGAAGTTGGATGAATACTATGGTACACTTATTTTAAACTAAAAACATGTACAGTGGGTCCCAGTTAAGAATTGACACTTCATTCACCATCAAGGTGATTCACACAGCTGGGTGAAATGTAAGTACAACTGCAGCCGTTTGGGGGCAGCATAGTCCGCTGTGGTGTTCCACGGTCGAACCGGACGGAGCATTCGACAGCAAGGGCTGTGATTGGCCGAGTTTTCAGTGCGTTTCTCTGTGTTTTTAGCAGCCCCTGCAACATGCTAGTCCACTGTAGCCTATAAGCTTTGTACATAATGTTAAACATAGTTTTGGATTCAGTGGCAAGATGTCTTGATTGTACAGTGCCTGTCTCTCTGTAATGTTTAGAGTAATGAGAGCTTAGTCAGCTGGCAGTAGGCTACTTTGTTGGCAGTCATGAGAAGTTCGCTTGCTAACAGAACATAAATATGCTGCCCAGAAACCTTGTGAATAGTTCTGATTTATTTTACTACACTAACGATGTTAAATATAGCCTTTGCCTACAGCATCTCCTTAACAGTAATGTTAACAAAATGACAGCATTCATATGACAAAGGAAAATGAATTCGTTCAAGTAAGTATACAGATAGTTAACTTTTTGTGTACTGATCAGAAATATACTAAATTGATTTATTCTTAATGCTGGTCTTACACTATACGATTTTCAAGCGATTTCACAGTCAGAGACTAAAATTCCAAAGTCAGAATAAAATCATGGAAGTTTTATTGGAGTCGCGCCGTGGTTTTAAGTCAGTCCGAGGCAGTCTTTTTCTAGTCTTGGCATATCAAACTTGACAATATCAAACTTGAAGAGATAACAATTATTTTTTGGTCCAGTTTCAATTTCACATATGATGTGTGTGAATTTAAAAGATCATTTTTCACGTCAAGAAAGTACTGTTGTTCGATAGACTTCAAAAGTTATGTTGGTTTTGTGCGAATCCACTCAGTGGACTACATCTCTCGTCTCGAACGATGTACGTCACCAACGTAATGAAACGATAAGAGCTGTTATGCTAGTTAACGGTTGCATCTTGCTGCCTGCTATGTCACTTAACAGTATGTAATGTACAGTCTATGGACGAATACAACTTACCTGATGTGTTTAATCCTCTGACTCATGGTATTTTCTTCGGCAAGGAAAGCCCAATTAAGACCTGTTGCTGGTATGCTTGTACAATCTAGTGTGGCTGTGAATGAGCTAACGTCACTAGCGCGACTGATGGGTTTGTAGTCGTTGGAATTACGACAAACATCATATGGGTAATTCAAGGCACAAGTCAACCGGGACCAGAAAATTATTTCTTTTTCGCCATAGACTGCCGTTCAATTTTTTTTTAAAGATAGGTCCCATGGAGGCAAACGGAAGGGGCGGGACTTCGCCACTCTATTGTCTTAAAAGAGCGATTTGTAGGATTGTTACCGAACGTTCTGTAGGCCAAAATCAAAACACTGGTGAACGTTCTCAAGACTACCTAGACGCAAGCCTCTTCTGGGTTGCCAGATGTAGGCTAATGCAGACTTGGTTAGTTGACCTGCAGCTGCTTAAACGTTTCTCCAACCATGACCCAGTTACACATTACGGAAACAGTGAAAACAAAAAATACCTCTCTAACCAACGTAACATATTTAGCTGAAGTTAGCGATGCAGATGAAGTTTAGCCTAGGCTACCTGTCGTGGAGAAATATGGCCAGCTCTGCGTCAGACTTTATATTCTTCGTTTAACGAAGACGTCGCCATCTCAGGAAGCTCCTCCGATGTCCACTTAATTGGTTTCTTGTTTTAATTTTGGAAATTTGCCTGCCTCTCGTAGGCTACTCGTTCATGACTACAACTGACAGCTGTTGACTGTTGGCCTTTGCTAATTTGGCAACCCAAATGGGGAGAAGCGCCAGCCCATTATTAATACGCTATTCTAGAATTAATTGTTCAAAACATAAACGAAAATTCCAAGAGATTCCGCCCCGTAACTCATTTTTTTCACTGGTTTTATGGGGTTTTACCAGGGGTGTGAATATCTCATGTAAAAGACGATACGATTCACATCTAGATACATGGACACAATTCGATACAAGAACAGATAAATGTTCATAAAAAACGATTCAGTACGATTCGATGCGATGCGATTCGATGCAGTTGACGAATGGAAAGCATTCTGAAAGATTTTTTATAATTTGCTTAAGGTGCACATTAATTTTATATTATCAATTATCATGGTCATGTCAATTAGGCAAAAACAAATGTGTTTATAGAGTTATATCTGATTGTTTTCAAGGAGCTGTAGCCTATTGTTGAGGTAAGACAATACAGAAAATAAAATAAAACAGTGCAATCTTGGCCTTTTCTCATATAGCCAGGCCTACATATCAATGAACTGGGCCTATTTTGTTCCAAGTCTGAGTGAATATGATAATATGATTGTGCATCGTTTTAGCAGCAAGGGCCAAATTATTCTTTAACATTAAGGAAATACCTTCATCAAACGTAAGGCTACTCTACAGACTATCGTTGCCGTTTAAGAATGATACAGTAAGTGTTTAATTTCGCGCTGGATTTTGAAAAACAAATAAGTAAAAACTGTCAAACAAACGACCGATTGCGAGTTGTCACATGCTTAAGTTGCAGTAGATGTATGGGTAATGAAGTCCTTTGACAACTTTGGGCAATGAATGTAGCCCAAAACGAACTGCATTACCCACAAATCCGTGCCACATGTAGTTTCAAAACCGGAAGTGGGATGAACGCGCTGCTTGCAACGTAAATGAGAGTCTGAGCGAGCAGAAAAGGTTGTGAACCGATTCGTAACATGTAAATCGATATAACGACCGGTTCATTTCAGTTTTATTCCGATATGGGGCTTCACGTATCGATGTAGCCGTATCTTACACGTTAAAAACGGATACCGATACGTATCGGTTAATCTTTACACCCCTAGGTTTTACGGGTTATAGTAATGTTGTCAAATAAGCTATTACTTCAATTCATCGTGTTTCCTTACTCTCTGATGACATATGGTGATAGTTTTTGAATTTATTTTCCATTATTTCTTACATACTGGTCCTTTAAAGAATTCACTCCTCAACAGGTTAAGTCAGTAATAAGTCTGAGATCATGAACTATTTTTACTAGGGCTGTTTTTGTGCTGTGATTCGATCTAAAACCTGGTTGGAATTTTTCGAGAATACTGTTTTCGTTGAGGAAGGTATTACTGTAGGTTGATTACAAACAACTTTTTAAAGTACCTTGCTCAGGAAAGGTAGGTTTGATATAGGCCTGTAATTATTCAGGATAGTATGGTCAAGATTTGACTTTTAAAGGTTTCACGGCAGCGGTATACTTGGCTTGTACTGAAAAGTATGCTCAAAGGTTTAAGGTTTATTTATTCAGATTATGTGTTGTGAATTTTTGTATGTGTGGTCCCAGGTAGTATTTATATTAGTGAACTTATACTTAAAGGGGAAATCCGGTGTAAAATGGATTTGGATATGCTTAGCATGATAACAAGTTTGTTGTAGAGTAAAAAAGCGCTAATCCGATGCAATCTAAACTAGCCTGTTCTTAGCCGATGCTTCCAAAATGCTAACACTGGTAGCGATAGGGCATTTCTCATGATAAAAAGATTCATGAGTCTCAAAGTAGTCCGACACTTCTTTGATAGTATAATGAGGGTCCTAACATATAAAACGAGGCATTGACAACTTTGTACAGTAGATATAGTAGTATAGTGGTGCCATCTTGAAATTAAGTCCCTACAACACAGATCTCGCGTGTTTTTGACGGAAGTAGCTACTTCCCATTTACTTCCGTCAGAAACACGTGAGATCTGTGTTGTAGGGACTTAATTTCAAGATGGCGCTGACCGGCAAACGACTTCCCTGTTTGTTTGTTTGTTTGGGGGTGGGGTGATTGGAGATGAGACCATGGACAGATTTCTATTTTTTTATACAGTATGGCTTGTGTCAGACAAAAGTTGAGTCAAGTCACTTTTATTTATATAGCACATATTTGTATGCACAGAGTGCAACCCAAAGCGCTCCACATACAACACTGACACACAAGACAAAAGATGCCGAACGGACCGGCGTAGGCGCCAGCATACCCGTGACACCAAGACATGACAAACAAATTTACAAAATAACAAATGACACACAAGACAAAAGATGCCGGATGGAGCGGCTGAATCACCGGCGTAGCAGTGACACCAAGACATACAAGACAAACAACAAACAAATTAACAAATAATAAAAAGTAATAATAATAATAATAATAATAAAAACATTAGCATAAAACAATACAATAGCAACAACAAAACCAAGCAGGACTAGGAGGCTCCCACAAACAAAAAAGCATGCACACTCATACATAAAAATGCACACACACACATATACACATGGATGCAATGTGAAAGCTTGTGTGTTCTCCTTGTTTTTGCCTCTGACAGTGAGGATGAAAATGGCTGCCAGCTTCAGTCCTCTCCCTTTCTCAGCATGTGATATCAGAGACAGAAAGATTGAAGCAGCAGGTTGCTCTACTAACACCTTGCAGACACACACACACACACATGCACACACACACATACACACACACACACAGAGAGAGAGAAAGAGACACAAATCTCTCATTGATGCCAGCACTGACAAACATGACCCCACAACAAAAGCATACACACTTAAAGGCATTGTGCAATGTGTTCATAATCTGTTCATTTCAACACATTCAGTGCACACACATTAACAGTCACCACATGCATACACACACACACACAGTATTCCCATGGCACCCTCTCTTTAATCTCCATCCTGAGGCACAGGTTGACTCAAGACTCCCAGTGGTCTTAAGCACATGTAGCAGCGCAGCGCAGTCGTCTGCTTTTCCATGCAGCCGTGTAGCACTCTCACTCCTATCCAGTGCAATTTGCAGCAGACTGGAAGTCAGATACGACATGCGGGCCCAGGGAATTCAACTGCAAGAGCTGTGCACAGATAGATAAGCAACAGGAATTAATGGGCTGATCCAGATTGGAAGGGAGGACGCTGACAGTCCAAGGCTAAGCCTGTTAGCTTGACTTTGAGTGCCAACCAACAACCACTTACATCAACACAAGCCATACAAAGTGCACAACCCAGTAATATGCAACCCACAGCCCAGCAATGCACAACCTACAGTTTGCCATAGCTCCACACCACTTCTTCTACCAGCCTCTACCTGACTGCCACAGTCCTAAGCACCACCAATATGGCACCATGCCTCTAAAGTAGGGAATATGTGTGTGTGTGTGTGGTTGTGTGTGTGTGTATGTATGTGTGTGTGTGTGTGTGTGTGTGTGTGTGTGTGTATGTATATGTGTGTGTGTGGGTGTGTGGGTGTGTGTGTTGTAAAGTGACTGAAACCCGGACATAGTCATTTCAGTTACGCCAGCTTATTTTTTGTATGTGAGAAAGGAGACTCGGTTTCACTCTGAACTTTTAAATGAAAATGAATATATTGAAATGTTCAAGTTCTCAACAGTATTTCAGACCGTGGCATATTAACAACTCCTAGCTGTAGGTAAGCCGCGGTCAAGGCGCAGTTGAACAAAGGAATCGCCCCAAACAATAAAAAAAACTCCACACGGCTTTCTTCTCCTATCATTTGTCTTTTGACTGACCCCCCCCCCATTTCCTCATGTCTCTCATTTACCCAACACAACCCTTTTTTCTCTTCCTCTGTTCATTTGTTTGAGCCAGTAATTCAGTATTGGTTGCATGGAAGGTTGTTGATACCTCTAGGTAAGTGTTTATTTATACAGCATTTATGAAAGTTAGTTATAAGTTAGGCTTAGTCCATTGGTTAAATATAACCAGGTGAAAAAGTTCATGGGCAACTCAGCATGGATGGTGACATTGAACATATTAACCCAGTAACCTTGCTGGCAGTCTGGAGAGCACTTGACAGCCACAGATCCTCTTGCTATTTCTTTTTTTTATCTGTCCAGAGTTCCTGAGCAACCTCTCAAGCCAGAAGTGTATTACGGGGGCAGCCGTGACCTACTGGTTAGGGCTTCGGGCTTGTAACCGGTTCGATCCCCAACCAGTAGGAAAAATGTGAGCGGGGGAAGTGGTTGAGCACTGCTCTCCTATGCCCACATCCACGACTGAAGTGCCCTTGAGCAAGGCACCTAACCCCTCACTGCTCCCCGAGCGCTGCCGTAGCAGGCAGGAATGCTCTTCAGCATTCTGTGGATTCAGTTAAGTTATGGACTTATGGACTTTGTTGGACGTTGCTCTCTTTCTTTAATTGCCTTAGTCTGATCTCCTGTGTGTTTGCTTTGCTTTGAATTCTGGACCTACAAGTACTTTTCTGTTTACTATTCAATAAATCTCCATCACCGTGTTCACTATCTCCTAGTGTACCGTGACAATGTTATACTTATACAATCATGGATTGATTGAAATGAAATTATTCACTATTAACCCCTCCCTCTTCCTTTTCTCCTGTATCCTTCCATCCCTCCTGCATTTTCTGTATCTTTTACACT
Organism: Alosa sapidissima; assembly: GCF_018492685.1. NCBI lineage: Eukaryota > Metazoa > Chordata > Actinopteri > Clupeiformes > Clupeidae > Alosa > Alosa sapidissima. The sequence goes on from NC_055975.1 coordinate 1,557,423, forward strand.
TTTCCCTCTATTGCTTTCTTCCTCTTTTGCATCCAACCGTTTCTCTCCCCTCACCTGTTTACACCCCTCCCCCCCTTTTTCTCTTCTCCTCGATCTCCAGCTCCTCATCTGTGGAGCACTGCTGTCGATATCACTGACGTGTCCCTGAAGACGGACATCTGTTCCGAACAAATCGAGCATGGCTCCCACACCCTCCCCTCGCCTGTCTTCTCCCTCCCTCCCTGCCAGCCTGCTTCCCCATGGCTGCCCCTCCTCTCCTCCTCTCCTCCTCTCATGCCTTATCAGATGGCTAGGGCCTCTTGTGCCGAGAGGCCGGCGGATGATCAATGGCTTCTCAGGTGCTCCGCTGGGCCTGATGTGTGTTATCTGCGTGGGGGCCAGCCGATTAGCTTTCCCCCTTTAAAAAAACAGCAAATCCAGCATCCTTTTACAACGCAAAAGCCACTTGTTACGGATGGGTGTGCGACACACACACACACACACACACACACACACACACACACACACACATAAACACACACACACATAAACCTAAACACATAAACATGCGCACACACACATTTGCACACACAAGGCATGAGGCTTTTCTTTTCTGTCTGCATTTTTCCCCACTGCTGGGTGCATCTCAGAAGGATTGATTCTAAATTGATTTGGTAGTCTTGTTGTTTCCTTGAAAAATGTACATTTTGTCTCTCTCTCAGACCCCCCCCCCCCCCCCCTCTCTTCCTCTCTCTTTCTCTTTCTTTCTAGTGCCCAGAAAGTGTTGGCCTCAGGGGGAGGTGTGAAGTTGTCTCCGGAGGGAGGCTGCTGTGTCGGGGGTAAAAATAGCGGTGGTGAGTGGCAGGCAATGAGAAGCGCGGAGGCGATCACTGAGTAGGAAATGAGTGGGGTGGCAACAAGCTGCTCTACGTTCTATGAGGGACAGACAGAGAGGGAACAAGAGAGAGAGTTTATCTCTCTGAGTGACAGCCCCTCAGACAAAAACAGACAAATGTGACAAACGGGAATTAGGGAAATTAGGGCGCATGCACGCACACACACACACACACACACACACACATACACACACAGAATTTCGTTGTCTTGTGCAAATTTTTCAGACAACTCTCCCTCTCTGTTTAATGCTACAATTTCAAGTGTGAGAAATGTAAGAAAATGAGTCACCACAATTCAAAGTAACTGGATTACCAGAGGCCCAGAATATTGTAATTATCAAAAGGTTGACTATGGTTATGTATATTGTGTGTGTGTGTGTGTGTGTGTGTGTGTGTTTTCTCTCTGCTCTTATTCCATCCTTCATTTTAAATTATGAGGA